>NC_069674.1:93397550-93625292 GCF_023699985.2 Odocoileus virginianus | reverse complement strand
GGGGGTTTTATATCCCCTGAGTTCTTCCATGTTTGAGATGCTTTCCTATTGCCTTAATTCCAAAATAAATACTTAGCTGAATATGGGTAATATTCTTTGACCACAGGTCTCCTTCTTTAGAAATCTTTAGAAGTTCCATTGTCTTCCAACATTGAACATACTTAGAGAAGCTAAAAGAAGCTATTACACAGGGAAATTTTTCTTCAGAATTGTGCTTATTTTTTCAGGTTTATTTGTTGACTTCTGTACTTCAGGTATTTCAACTAACTTTATATTTTATCTTCTTTGTCCTTCATATTTGTAAGCTGTCTCTACCCATGCTTTGATAAGTTTTTGTTTTTTATTCCTTCTCCTTTCACTGTGATCATCTCTCCTCAATGCTGATAATTTCATTTTAGCTCCTTACTGTATTTTTGCTGTTTCTAATTTATTTGTCAGGTCTGTAATGGAGTTTGCTGTTGTACTTATTTTATTTGCTATTTTTTTATCTCACTTTGCTCCTTATTCGACCGCTTCTCATTATTGCTTAATTCTATTCTTCTCGTTCCATTGTATCTGAGTTACAGAATTTATATTGTATCTTGGGAAGTTTTCTTTTGTTATTTGAGTTTTATTACAGATTGGATGATCTGATGGGGTTGTGATGTCTCCTTTTATTTAATCTTTTTGTGATAGCATGTTTGCACAGTCTCCCTTTATCAATAGTGAAGTAAAAGTGCAAGTCACTCAGCCATGTCCAACTCTTTGCAACCCCATGGACTATACAGTCCATGGAACTTTCCAGGCCAGAATACTAGAGTCAGCAGCCTTTTCCTTCTCCAGGGAATCTTCCCAGCCCAGGGATCGAACCCATGTCTCCCGCATTGCAGGGAGGTTCTTTACCAGCTGAGCCAACCAGGGAATACTAGAGTGGTTAGCCTACCCCTTCTCCAGTGGATCTTCCTGACCCTATATCAATGCTTCAGTCAAATGTGACTTTGCAGCTTCTCCCAAGAAGAAGTAGAATCTATTTCCCCATCCCTTAACTTTAGTTAGGACATGTGGCTTTTTTGGTCAAAGGAATATGGTACACTTGGTCAAAGGAATATGGTACACTTGTTCAAAGACTAGGCCTCAAGAAACTTTGTATACTTCTGATTCCTCTCGTTCACCTCTGTCCAGCCAGAATGTGAACAAGTCTGGGGTGATCCTGCTGAAGGATGACAGACCATATGGAATCAAGATGAACAGTCCCTGCTGAGCCATCTTAGACCATTCAGTCCCCAGATGATCTGGCAACTGACAACAGACTGAAATATAAGCCTACCTAAATTCAGAACTGCCTAACTGAGCACAGGCCAATTTATCAAACTCCAGAACTATAAATGAAATGAATGCTTGTTATTTTAAGCCACTAAGTTATGGTGGCTTGTCATGGGAAAAAAATATAACTAATACAGTCTCTGTTCCTTTACATCTCATCTTGTTGAGAATTAAACATTGGCTTATTTACCCAGAATTCCTGCTTCCTCTAATATATTATTGTTCAGTTGCCTGAGTCCTGTCCAATTCTTTGCGATCACATGAACTGCAGCATGCCAGGTGTCCCTCACCCACTCCTGAAGTTTGCCCAAGTTCATGTCCTTTGCATCAGTGATGCCATCCAGGCATCTTATCCTCTGATGCCCTCTTCTCCTTCTGCCCTCAATCTTTCCCAGCATCAGGGACTTTTCCAATGAGTCAGCTGTTCACATCAAATGACCAAAATACTGGAGCTTCAGCTTCAGCATCAGTCCTTCCAACAAGTATTCAGGGTTGATTTCCCTTACAATTGACTGGCTTGATTTCCTTGCTGTCCAAGGGGCTTTCAGGAGTCTTATCCAGCACCACAGTTGGAAGGCATCAATTCTTTTGCTTTCTGCCTTCTTTGCGGTCCAGCTCTCACAACCATACATGACCACTGGGAAGACCATAACCTTGACTATATGGACCTTTGTCAGCAGAGTAATGTCTCTTCTTTTCAACGCACTGTCTAGGTTTGTCATACGTTCCTGCCAAGAAGCAATTGTCTTCTGATTTCATGGTCAGTATTTGCAGTGATTTTAGGGCCTAAGAAGAGGAAATATGTCACTACTTCCACATTTTCACCTTCTATTTGCCATGAAGTAATGGGATGCCAGGATCCCAGCTTTTTTAATATTTAGTTTTAAGCCAGCTCTTTCACTCTCTTCCTTCACCCTCATCCAGAGACTCTTTAGCTCCTTTTAACTTTCTACCATTAGAGTGGCATCATCCACATGTCTGAGGTTGTTGACACAAGAGAATTCCAGGGAATTCTCTAATATAGTATGAGTAAATTCTCTTATATGCTTTCTTCTTTACCTGTGACAACTGGCCCCTTGTATAGCCCATGTTTCCACCTCTTCCACACTTTTATAGGAATTCTGGCTACTACTTCTTGTCTATTTTGCTGAAATCTAAGAGAATAAAGATGGAGTAGCATCAGTTGGGAGGACATTCAGCATCTGCTGAGTTTCTAAACTTGCTTCATTCTTTTGAAATGCCACAAATGCTGCATATCAAGCCCAGTTGTTAGGGGAAACCTGACCGAAACTGCCCACCCTGGCCAGGCACCATAGTAACCATGTGCATGTTATGCTATGACAGGAGGTCCCGGTAAGGAACACGAAACTAACAAACCACCACCAAGTGGAAGATAGGTCAAAAGGAGAGCCACGTGTCCTTCCAACCTCCCAGGATCCTCCTTGCCAGCATCCATCTTGGCTGAGCAAGCTGTGCTTCACCAGGAGGACCATAAGTCAGAATGATTAGCCAGAGACGATGCGAAACCAGCCCCATCACCGTCAAACCTGAGATGGCAAGCCTCGTGGCAGAGCAGTCCCCCTGGGTTCCCCTACCAGCCTTCTCTCCATCTGGGGGCCCCTTCCCTATTAAATTTCTTTCTGTGTCAGCATGTGTGTCTCCTTGGACAATTCTTTTCCAAGTATTAGACAAGAGCCAACTCTTGGGCCCTGGAATGGTTCCCCTTCTGCAACACTTTCACATTGTAAGGTTTCCATATCAATCTTATGGGCTGCAGCTCATTCTCCTAACGCTAAGAAATTTGGGCCCTAATGAACACTGATTTTTCAGAGGTAGATAGGAATGTCTACCTATTTTTTTATTTTTACTTTCAAATGTTTTTCTCTGCCTTTTTTGCAGTGATATTTATTCACCTTACAAGACCATTTCTCTCCAAATTTGAGTTGTTAGTAAACATTTTCAGTTTCATTATGTACATTTCTTTCTGCCATACAGAAAGCATTAGGGGCTAGGTAGTACCGCACCAGAATTGTCTTTCTTCTTCCTCAGCTAACACTTTTTAAAGTTTCTGTCCTGGTGTTTTATCTGTTAAGGGTTAATTTTGAATTCATACAGGATCTGCTTCTGTGACTTTAACCCTTATCTTGCTGCTTTTGTTATTGGTGTACATAATGGCCCGCCTCAGGGAGAAAACCTGAGTCAGCCCACCGGTAGGACTGTGAGGAGGTGAAACTAACACATCGCCCTGCCTAAGGCTTGTCATTCTAGGAGATACTTGCAAGAAATTCAATGTTTGTTTTTTTTTTACTTTGTTTCCTTACCTCTCCCATCTCTGATCCACAAAAGGACCTGCCATCCAGTCACGAGAAAATGGTTATTAGGAAACGCTAATCTACCACCCTCTTGGTCAGTCATCTTTCCAAATAAAGTCGTATTCTTTGCCTCATCACCTCATCTACTGGATTTATTGGCATATCCTGCAGTGAGCAGAGTGAGCTTGGACTTGGTAATAGTGTTATAGCTCTTTCTCTTAATTTTTGCCTACTTGTAATTTGGAGATGCTTTCTCCTTACCAATGTGTATTTTTTAAGTATACTTTTGAGAGAGATTTTACTTTATCCATAAACTGGTCATATATGTATCCCATTACACACAGTTACACAATAACATCACATTTCTCTATGATTCTTCAGAGAAGTAAAACCCAAAAGTATAAAACCTTTCATAAGCCAGAAAAGGTGTATCTGTCACTTCAACTGTATAGTTACTCTAGCCCTAAAGATTGTTACCACTTACAAGACATTTGAAAAGGCTTGTGATTCCTAACTAGGTGACTGACAACACTTAAAACAAGTGCTCACCATAGGAAAGGTCTAAAATTCAAAATCAGGGTGAACTGTTCTAGGAAGCCAGCTTGAGGCAGAAGGGATTCTGAAACCTGCCCAGGTCTTTTTCTTTGTTCTCCCAGCCAGAACCCTTCATGATGAATAACTTGTTCTCCAAGGCTTAATGCTTCCCAGGCTTCCTTTGTCCTTCTGCTTAAAAGGCTTTTATGTTGGAGAATCCCTCACATCATGCCTTTTTTCCTCTTTCCTTTTTTTTTTTTTTTTTTTTCCCTTCTCAAAGCAGGGCTTCTGGAGACACTTACTTTTAGCTGAAGGGGTTTTGTATTTGCAGCCTATTTTGTGGCTAAGGATATAGTAAATTAGTGACCTCCTTTTCCTTATTTGCTATGTAGAGTTCACTCAATTTAGCTTTTTAATATAAAACTGGCATGAACTAGAAGAGGGTAAAGAAAGGTTTAAAAGTCCTGCTGGGCACCCAAAACTTAGAATCTCCAAGTGCTTGTGGGACTTTCACAAATCAAGAGGAGAAAGACTTTAAATTGAACCCTAAAGAGAAATATCAAAAGCCACCTCTTTTTTATCTCTCCTTCAATGATTTTTTTTCTACTGTTATTGTTTTATAGGTTTCTATGGTATAGGGATAAAATTGGGAGGAATTTTGGAAGAACATTATAATGTAGACATGAAATAGTATATAAATTCTCTGCAAAGTTTTCATTTTCAAATCAGAACAGAGTTGTCACGTTGCCTGTTCTTGTATTGTCGCAGTTGTAAGCATACAGATCATCCCTAGGACCTCAGGGAAGCTTTCATAAAAAAGAGAGTGGGGTAACATTAAGACTCAGAAGTTTATACCCCCATCCCTGCACTGTTTCTAAAAAAAAAAAAATCAGTGTTACTGTTAGGGGAAGCACACTGATTGAAACCGCCCACCCTGGCCAGGCACCATAGTAACCATTTGCATGAGTTGTTTTATGGCAGGAGATCCTGATAAGGAATACAGAACTAACAAGCCACCACCAGCCGGAAGAGTTCGGGAAAGGTCGAGAGGAGACACTACCTGTCCGTCCACTTCCCAGAATCCCTCTCGCTAGCATCCATCTTGGCTGAGCGATGCGTGCGCCACCAAGAAAGACTCTGAATTAAAATGATTGGCCAAAGACCACCCGGAAACTAATCCCATCACCATAAAACCCAAGACTGCGAGCCACGCGGCAGAGCAGTTCTCCTGGATTCCCTTACCCTCCTGCTCTCCACCTGGGTGCCCTTTCCCAATAAAATCTCTTGCTTTGTCAGCACGTGTCTCCTCGGACAATTCTTTTCTGAGTGTTAGACAAGAGTCCAAATTCAGGCTCTGGAAGGGGTTCCCCCTTCCTACAACAACTGGCGACCACGAAGGGACACCCCCATTTTTACTAGGGCTGACATCCAGACTGCTCGGGGTATTCCAGGACCAGCTCACCTGCCAAGGGATCTGACCCAGCGGCCGCAACTGGGACTCGTTTGTCCCTGGTCTTCTCCTGACGCAGACAACTGGCCAGGGTGCCCCAACCGGGTAAGGAACAAGAGATTTTGTTGACCTGTCTTTTCTCACCCCTCTTTTCAACCTATCCTATTTTTCTAGTCCCTCGGTCCTAGACGCAGGAATCTGGTCAAAGGGCCTCAGCTTAAGCTGAGGATTGGAGACTGATCACCTCTTCTTGGCAGAGAACTCGAATTCTGGTTCTGGTAGAGCCGAGTTCCAGTCCTCCCTTCTCTGGAAGCCCAGGGAAAAGTCCCGTAACGCCTGGGTGTCTGCAGGTGGCAGGAGACGTCTGTAAGGCCACCCCTTTTTTTTCTCTTTCTCTCCCCCACTCCTAGACCTTCTGTCTCGTCCCACTCCTTTTCTCTCAACCTGACCCTTTTCCCTCTCTTTGAAGACCCAAGTTATTTCTTCTTACTCTGTCTGTCAATACTTGGACCTGAAGTTCTGGGTCTTTGTAAGAGATTTTGAGAGAGGCTACACCCTCTGCTCACCATCAACTGTGCTTTCTGTTCTTGGGGAGACGATCGGGCGTTAAAAGCCCTCCATCGGGTGCCCTGTTTCTATAAATTCAGCCATTTAATTGAGTGCTTCCACGTGGCTGAGTGCTTCCACGTGGAAGTGATTGACGGGGTTCAGTATAGTCGCACCTGGTCTTGGGTGAAAATTAACACCATAGATACATCCTTAGAGGTTAATTTACCTTTTGGGACCAGCCCTACAGCCCCGTTGATTGTGCTTACTACCGAATATTTCCTTTGTCATTTATACAATCAGGCCCTTTGGGACCAGGAGAGAGCTTACAATCTCTCTAGAGTCAGTTAGAGGCATCCGCCCCAATACTGGTCCCTGGGGAACGAGATATAAGCTATACCATTGCTAAAATGGGAAATAAGCCTAGCTTCCCTCTAGACACCCCGCTCGGTTGTCTTTTGGCCAACTGGGAGGGATACCAACTGGGAGGGTTAAAAAAAAAACTTATCAAATACTGTACTCAATACTGGCCTACTTACTCCCTGGGTTGAGGGGGAAAATGGCCCCAGTCAGGATCACTTGGACACAACACCATTTTACAGCTCAGTCTATACTGCAAACGTGAGGGTAAATACAAGGAAGTTCCCTATGTCCAGGCCTTTATGGCCCTCTACCAGGATTCTGAAAAAAAAGGGGGCGGGGGAATATAAGCTTGAGGACTTTGATAAATGCTCTTCCAAAATCCTTTTAGCAAGGTCTGAAACAGAAGATCCCCTAGACCTTCTCTTGACCTCCCCTGCTCCAGCAGAGAGGCCACGAGGAAGGGAGGGTCAGACACGCCTGGAAGTCAAGAGCCCGGGCCCAGAAGTCAGGAGGCTGAGCCCGGAAGTCAGGAGGCTGGGCCCGGAAGTCATGGGATCAGAAGGGGAGTCACTCCCAGTCGCCTCGGCTCCTCCTCCATATGTCCCCTCCCCCAAGGGGTTACCATCAGGAAGTAAGCTTTGTCCTCTACAGAAGGAAAGGTCCTCAGACAAAATCTGCCCCCTAAGAGAGGTACCAGATGGGGAGGGGAGAACTATGCATGTTCATGTTCCATTCTCTATGCAAGACATTACCCAATGCAAGGAACAATTGGGTTCATATTCCGAGAACCCCCCAAAATTTAAAGATGAATTTGAGTGTCTTAGCCTTAACTTCTCCCTCACCTGGAGGGATATAACGGTCATCCTGACCCGGTGTTGTAATAATGAGGAAAAAGCTCGAATCCTAGATCAGGCTAGAAAAGTGGGTGATGAAAGACAGCGGGTAGATGTCAGTCTGGCTCCTGCCGAAGAGGCAATCCCTCGACAGAGCCAGACTGGGATCCTAATACAAGGGCAGGAAAAGAATCCTTAAGACACCTCATTACTTGCCTACTACAGGGAATGACCCAGGGTGTGCGAAAGGTTGTTAATTATAATAAAAGAGGTTACACAGGAAGAGAATGAAAATACAGCTCTTTTTTTGGGCAGACTCACAGAAGCCTTTAAAAACTTTACCAAGACAGATTTAACAAGTACGGAAGGACGAGTCCTGTTGGCCCATTCCTTCATAACCCAGGCAGCCCCAGGCATAAGGAGAAAATTACAAAAACTAGGAAAAGGACCAGAGACCCCAATTTCCAATTTGGTGGAGGAGGCAAATAGGGTGTTTTTGAACAGGGACCGGGAGGAGGAAGCAAGAAGGGAGCAAAAAGAAGTCCAAAAAGATAGAATAGAGAGGCAGACCCAGGCCTTGGCCCAACAACAGGCTAAAATCCTGGCCTTGATTCATCCTGCCACTATGCGAGAGTCCCAGGGAGAGCAAGGAAGAAAAAAAGATCTTAACAATCCACCGCGGCTGAGCGGCACCCAGTGTGCCTACTGCAGAGAGGATGGGCATTGAAAAGGGGGGTGTCCATATTGCCCTAAGGGAAGGTATATGGCGACCCCTACACCTGCTCCCTCTATGTTAGTTCTGGGCGACCGGGACTGACAGGTGCCCAGCGGCTCGAGAAACCCCCGCAAATGGTGAGATCCAGATCACTCCTCTCGACCCTTGGGTGACTCTACAAATAGAAGGTAAGGATGTGAACTTTCTTTTAGACACGGGGGCTGCCTTCTCCGTTCTTCCTTTCCGATTAGAACCTTTAGACTCCCAGACTAAAATGGTGATAGGGGTAGACGGAAAACCCCAAAGCCAGAATTTTACTAAGCCCCTCCATTGTAAGGTGGGAAATTGGCAAGGAACCCACCCCTTCTTATACATCCCTGGTTGCCCTGCTCCCCTACTGGGGAGAGACCTTCTTTGCCGCCTCCAAACCAGAGTGACTTGGGAAAAGGTAAAAGTCGATACTTTTCTTTACCTAGTGTCTGAATATTTACAGTCAGAGGTAGAAAAGGAGGAGTCTGTCCCTTTTCTAGATGAGGTCAATCCCCAGGTGTGGGATGTCTCCAGCCCTGGTTTAGCCATAAATGTTCCACCGGTAAAGATTTCTCTGAGGCCAAATGCTCCCTACCCCTGGAAAAGACAATATCCCTTAAAACCAGAAGCTCTTGAGGCTCTTAGACCATTAGTTAACAAATACCTAGATAGTAGAATTCTAATCAGCTGTGAGTCCCCCTGCAATACTCCAATCTTGCCCCTTAAAAAACCTGATGGATCTTATCAATTCGTCCAGGATCTAAGAGCTGTTAATGAAGCTGTGGTTCCCATCCACCCTATAGTCCCAAACCCGTATACCCTCCTATCCCAAGTCCCAGGAAATGCCAAGTACTTCTCAGTCTTGGATCTTAAAGATGCTTTCTTTTGCATTCCTTTCCATCCTGAATCCCAAAAACTCTTTGCTTTTGAGTGGCGGTACTTGGAAACAAGAGAGACCATACAACTCTGCTGGACTCGACTACCACAAGGGTTTAGGGATAGCCCTCATATCTTTGGGACTTCTTTGGGGAGAGAACTAAGGGAATTAACTTTAACAAACAGTAGTCTAATACAGTATGTGGATGACTTGCTCATAGCTAGTCCAGATTTTACCAGCTCTCAAATGGACACTATTAAAACTCTAAATTTCCTATATGAAAAGGGTTATCGGGTATCCCCCAAAAAGGCTCAGATTAGCTTAACCCAAGTAAAATACCTTGGATTTATAATTACGGAAAGAAAAAGAATGCTTGACCCCGAGAAGAAATCCATCATATTAAATACCCCGTACCCAAAAACAAAAAAACAGCTTAGAGGATTTTTAGGAATGACCGGGTTTTGCAGGATCTAGATTCCTAATTATGGCAATCTGGCCAGACCCCTATATGAAAAGTTAAGGGGGAAAGAGGAAGAGCCACTCAACTGGGATGAGACCTGCAAGGTGGCCTTTAATGCCCTAAGAGAGTCTATCACTACAGCCCCAGCTTTAGGCCTCCCAAACCTGGAGAAGCCTTTTAGACTCTGTTTCTGAAAAGATGAGAACTGCTCTTGAGATGTTAGGGCAGATGATGGGGCCTGTATTACAACCCGTGGCTTATCTCTCAAAACAACTAGATGAGGTGGCCAGAGGGTGGCCCACTTGCCTCCGGGCAGTAGCAGCCACCGCTCTTATGGTTAAGGAGGCATCTAAGCTGACCCTGGGTCAGCCCACCACAGTGTATACGCCTCACCAGGTACAAGCAGTCTTGGAAACTAAAGGGGACAGGTGGATGACAGGGGGAAGGATCATCCAATACCAAGCCCTCCTCCTTGACACTCCAAAAATAAAGTTGAGGGTCTGCCAGACTTTAAATCCAGCAACCTTACTGCCAGATCCCCCTACTTCCCCTCTGGATCACCAATGCATACAAATCATAGACGAGTTATACTCTTCTCGCCCGGACCTATCAGAGACACCTTTATCTGACCCAGAGGAAAATTGGTACACAGATGGCAGCAGTTTTATTAAAAAAAAAAAAAAAAAAAGGAGAGAGAAAAGCAGAATATGCTGTAGTGAGCCTAGAAGAAACTAAGGAAAGTGGGTCTCTTCCCCCAGAAACCTCAGCCCAGAAAGCTGAACTTTTTGCCCTGACAAGAGCTTTGGAGTTAGGAAAAGAAAAGAGGATTAATGTGTACACGGACTCTAAGTATGCTCTCCTCATTCTGCATGCCCATGGAACAATTTGAAAAGAAAGAGGGATGCTCAGTGCCCGAAGCTCTCCTATTAAACACAAAGAGCTCATTCTCAGGCTCCTGGAGGCAGTCAAACTTCCTGCAAAATTAGCTGTCATCCACTGCAAGAGTCACCAAAAGGGGCAAAAAAAAGAGGCCCAGGGAAATAGGAAAGCTGATCAAGAGACAAGACGAGCTGCCAGGGAAGCTACCTCTGCCACTGCTATCTGCCCCCTTTTCCCCAAGGAAACCCTGACTCCAGATTATACTCCAGAGGAACATTCCCAATATGCTGAGCGGGGCTGGGAGATTGGGTCACATGGGTGGTTTCAGACTGATCAGGCCCAAATAATACTCCCTGATTCTCAGGTTTGGAAAATTACTAACTCCTTACATAAGAGCACCCATTTTGGAAGAGATAATCTAAAAATCTTGCTTAAGTCTATTCTCTACCATCCCCAGTTAGCTAAGGTTGTTAGACAAGTCACACAGAATTGTGATATCTGTCTAAGAAATAATCTAAAAACCAGACCCTTGCCACCTCCTCTAATTAAACCTGTCCAACATCAGGGATCATACCCAAGAGAAGACTGGCAAGTAGATTTTACAGCCATGCCAAAGACCCAAGGGTTTTCTTATTTGCTAGTCTTCATTGACACATTCACAGGATGGATCGAAGCATTCCCTACTAAGACAGAGAGAGCTACAGAAGTCTGTAAAGCTCTGCTGAAGGAGATAGTGCCTAGGTTTGGGCTGCCTCAGTCACTTCAGAGTGACAATGGGCCCTCATTTACAGCCACGATATCCCAGAACCTAGCCGCATGCTTAGGCATAAAATACCGGCTCCACTCATCCTGGAGGCCTCAAGCTCCAAGAAAGAGAGAGCCAACCAGACTCTTAAAAGGGCTCTGGCTAAGCTATGTCAAGAAACACATAATAAGTGGACACATATGCTACCCATAGCCCTCATGAGGGTATGGACATCCCTCAAACGGCCACTATTGTTAAGTCCTTATAAAGTGATGTATAGACATCCATTCTTAACTTCTGATTTGTTTTTTGATGAAGATGCCAATACACTCTTAAAACATATAATTGACCTGAGAAGGTTTCAACAAAAACTCCAACGGTATAGAGAACAGATCCTCCCTAAACCACAGGAAGACTTGGTAAAACCCCCAGGTAGAGCCAGGGGATCAAGTATTAGTAAAGACCTGGAAAGAAAAAGGGAGTCCAAACCAGCTGTCCGAGAAATGGACAGGGCCATATCAGGTTGTTCTAGTGACTTCAACTGTTGTAAAAGTGAAGGGTCTATCTGCCTGGGTCCACAATTCTAGAATAAAACCCTATGGCCTACAGGAGGGGGAGACAAAAACTGAGACTCCAAAGCCAGAGGACAGCTATTCTTGCAAACCTGTTGAAGATCTCAGGTTCCTGTTCAAGCGGAACCCCATCAACTCTCCCTCAGATAAGTAAAATGCATCATATGATGTTCTTCCTCTTTCTAATCATATCTCCCTGTATGGCTATTGATCTCTCCCTAAATGAGACATATACACTTGCAAACCACACTGCTTCTCAACTCAACCTAACCAGCCCGTGCTGGATCTGCATTAATGGCAGAAGTTAGGGGTATGCCCAACCTATCCCAGGGTATCAATGGCCCACTCTTGAGCCGAGCTACGGGCTGGTACTCAGCGCACCCCATCTGGTTGTAGTATAGCCTTTTGGAAAAAAGGAGAAAAAAAACCTCATGCCTTGGTACCAGCAACAACTGTCTCTATTTACCCCCTTGATGACATCTGCAATCCCACCTGAGCCCTTATTTTCTCTCTTGACTAACATCCCCCAAGTGACCTACTCTATCTGTCTAAAAAGCCACTCCCTAACAGAGATGTCAGTGGAAAATCTAGACGACTCACAATGTGGGGTGACCTTCACTGTTGAAACTGATGGAAAAAACCGGGACCTAAAAATTTCACTAGGGTATTACGATTTAGCCCAAAGTTTGGGAACTGGAGGCTCTGGCAGAACCAACACACTATACCTATCCCTGAACATGAGGCTCTCCTCAGATGCCATTAACCAGTCTCAAAAATCCACGTTCTGTTCTGGACGACCAAATAACCACACCCATTCCTCCTGGTTTCTAAACCGGATGGGCAACTCTGACCCCTGTTATTCCCTTGTAGGGGTACCCACCCCTAAAAACTTAACCCTATAGTGGGAGCCCAAACGAAATACTCTCTACCTTGAGGACAAAACCCAGGATGCCTCACAACACTTAAATCCATTCCTGAATGCCCTCACTGCTGCCGATTTTGCCTCAAGTGGAGTGACAGTCTCCTCCCAGCTGCTAAAAGACTGCCCCTGTTCCATTATGCCACGTTCCAGTTTAAGGCAGATGGAAATCCTGTTCCTCTTTGGCAAACCCATTTTGCTGCCCAACTTAAACCTAGTCATGGTGTCTATTTCATATGTGGGGATAAAGCTTATTTATCCCTACCGCCTTTTTGGTCAGGAACTTGCTCCCTAGGGTATGTCACGCCCCCATATAGATCTGGCCTGGAGTAATACCTTCTTGCCTTTACCAGTATACACCAACCAGAGGATACGTCATGCGGTAATACTTACCCCTATTTTCCTGGGATTAGGACTGACTGCTGGTTTAACAGGAGTTGCCGTGGGGGGAGCTTCTTTACATAAATTTCAGCAGCTTTCTACCGACACTGCTGTATCCATAGAAAAAACAGCGAGGACCCTCCAACGCCTACAATCCCAGTTAGACTCCCTAGCCGCAATGGTCCTACAAAATCGTCGGGCCCTAGACTTACTGACTGCAGGACAGGGAGGCACTTGTCTATATCTAAAGGAAGAATGCTGTTTTTATTATAACCAGTCTGGGCAGGTCCAAGAAGATATCAAGGGGCTTTTGGAACAGGCTACAAAGATCCGGGATTTAAGTTCAACAGGTGTATGGAGTTCTCCTTTCCCTTCTTGGCTCTTACCATTCATGGGTAACTATCCTATTAGGCCTCCTATTTGGCCCCTGTATACTCCAACTCCTTACAAAGTTTATCTCTAGCAGTTCCAGGCCAAATTGATGTTACTACAAGGGTGGGAGCTGGTTTCAAATATAAAACACCCCAACTTAGATCAGGTAGAGAGAGACTTCTGCTCTGCTAGGCAGGCCTATGCCCAGGCACAGCAGGAAGAAGTTACAGAAAAAAGAGACCTCCGCCCCAATTCCCAAGAAGCATCTTGAGTATAAAGTCTCTCGGGGGGAGTTGTTAGGGGAAGCACACTGATTGAAACCGCCCACCCTGGCCAGGCACCATAGTAACCATTTGCATGAGTTGTTTTATGGCAGGAGATCCTGATAAGGAATACAGAACTAATAAGCCACCACCAGCCGGAAGAGTTCGGGAAAGCTCGAGAGGAGACACTACCTGTCCGTCCACTTCCCAGAATCCCTCTCGCTAGCATCCATCTTGGCTGAGTGATGCGTGCGCCACCAAGAAAGACTCTGAATTAAAATGATTGGCCAAAGACCACCTGGAAACTAATCCCATCACCATAAAACCCAAGACTGCGAGCCACACAGCAGAGCAGTTCTCCTGGATTCCCTTACCCTCCTGCTCTCCACCTGGGTGCCCTTTCCCAATAAAATCTCTTGCTTTGTCAGCACGTGTCTCCTTGGACAATTTTTTTCCGAGTGTTAGACAAGAGCCCAACTTCAGGCCCTAGAAGGGGGTCCCCCTTCCTACAACATTACTATTTACAGTAACAGTAGCAACCATCCTAGAAAAAAAGGAAAAAATATATTCCCAACATAATCCTTAAGAAGAGATAGGAAAAATCTGAAAGCCCTGTAAATGAAAGAATTTTCCAATTGCTCTTCTCTCTTGTTCAATATATAACTTAATTACAAAGCTAGCCATAGGAGACTGCAGCTGGTTTTGTATACTCAGCCTCCATTCCTTCTGATTCTATTTTCCAGACCCTTTTGAAGAAGGTAATGGCACCCCACTCCAGTACTCTTGCCTGGAAAATCCCATGGAAGGAGGAGCCTGGTGGGCTGCAGTCTATGGGGTCGCTAAGAGTCGGACACGACTGAGCGACTTCACTTTCACTTTTCACTTTCATGCATTGGAGAAGGAAATGGCAACCCACTCCAGTGTTCTTGCCTGGAGAATCCCAGGGACGGCCGAGCCTGGTGGGCTGCCGTCTATGGGGTCGCACAGAGTCGGACACGACTGAAGCGACTTAGCAGCAGCAGCAGCAGCAGCGGCCATAGGAGACTGCAGCTGGTTTTGTATACTCAGACTCCATTCCTTCTGATTCTATTTTCCAGACCCTTTACACACAGCAGGGTCTTCTGTTGTTCAGGTTACCTCTGCCTCTCCTGTCTAAGAAGTGGTGGGTATGAAACCCAAACTTGAACAATAAGATTCTCTTCCACCCCAAACTCAGAATTCAAAGTTTAAGTATAATGGTATTTGTTGCTGTTCAGTCACTCAGTCATGTCTGATTCTCTGCTACCCCATGAACTGCAGGATGCCAGGCTTCTCTGTTCTTCACTGTCTTCCAGAGTTTGCTCAAATTCATGTCCATTGAGTTAGAGATGCCATCCAATAATGAGATATAATTTAAATGTAACGGCATAAAAAACTAAAATCACCTGGCTTTCATCACCCCAAATGAAATTGTAAAGCATGTTCCACCTCAGCAATTTTAAAAATTACTAATGCCTGTGTCCACCCAAGAGACCCTGATTTAACTGGTCTGGAATGTTGTCTGAGCATCAAGATTTTTTAAATTGCCAAGGATATTGTGAATTTCAGTGAGAACTGAGAAACACTACTCTAGGTCATAAGAGACCCAGTTTGTTCCTACTACCTTGATCTATGAAATGCCCTGATTTTTACCTCTTCAAAAGTTCATTAATTTTTTCTCTTTCACACTGTGAAGTATCATATATTATTCCAATAAATATTGCCTGTATTAACCAAAGTCAGTTGCTGTTACTTTAAATGCAAGAGCCTTAACAGTTATAGTGCTGAAGACAGCGGATGCTGACAACATCTTGGAAAATATTTTCCTAATAA
This sequence comes from Odocoileus virginianus, assembly GCF_023699985.2. NCBI lineage: Eukaryota > Metazoa > Chordata > Mammalia > Artiodactyla > Cervidae > Odocoileus > Odocoileus virginianus. The sequence goes on along the minus strand of NC_069674.1, from coordinate 93,609,888 downwards.
CTCTTCCATCCCTCTAAAACTTAACTCTTCTCCACCACTCATAGGACCACCATAAATGGTTGCACAGAGTATTTACTGTCCAGGACTCTTGGCCAAGGAGGGAAGAGGGACTATGATATAGACTACAATCTTCTTGTATCCTAACAAGGGACTTCATCTACCCAGAGAAAGACACTCTTAAAAAAAAGAATTTATACCATGGTGCCATCTACTTTTCAAGCCAGAAGTCCATGGAATTTGCCAAAAGAGAGTGCCTTTTTCTAGCATACACAAAGAAAAAATAGGAGAGTGACCCTGACTATCCACTTTCTAACATAATCAGTCAGGTTTTTTGAATGCTTTAACCATTTAAAGACCCTATCTCTCTCACTTTCAAGATCTGCCTCGTGGCTACTTAGTTTTCAGTAAGAAGAAAACATTTTGTATTTTCATATATTTATTTCAAGATTTATTAATCATATATCTGTTTTCACAGTGTCTAGAATGGATTTGGATTCACACGAGGAAGGTAAGTGTCTCACCTGATCATAGGGTCAGAATTTGTAGAATCAGGAAGTAAACAACCTAAGAATCAAAATATCTATCCACTGATTTAATGCAGTGTTGGTATATCGGATGCTTTTCTCCCCCACCCTAGGTGAAAACATTGATAAAGAGAAATGAAGTATTGATATACTTTTGCTTAAAAAATATTAAAAATGTTCACTGAATCCGTTTTTAAAAGATACAGTATTTACTAAAACTAAAGATGTTTGCTTCAGATGATTTAGGATGATATAACAGTTTCAACATGTTTATGAAATTGGCAGATGTGAGTTTGAATATATTCTAATGATGCATTTCTCATACCAAATTCTTAAGCTGCCTCATAATAAAAATTAAACAGGAGATTCTCAGCCATAATATGTATTACACACCCAGCCATGATCTGAGAGAGGTACAATTTTAAGTACTTGGAGATTGATAATTATCAATTTTGTTTGCATGAAGATTTATATCATTGGCACACAGGATTTTATTCATCATTTCCACAGGGGAGCAATTTTCCTTTCACAGATTAAGGTGTCCAACTAAAGTTTTACTTTCACTTGCTTTATTTGATTTAAGCTTTTATTTTATTAATCTCAGTATAAAACTTTAACAGATTAAACTGACTTTTATTAAATGATTGTAGATTATTAAACAATCAAAAACATTTTTCCACATACAAAAGTACCCAATGGTGTTTGTTATTTGAGCAGATCAGCATGAAATGAAGAATGTGAACCTTTCAGCTTAATGTTAATTAAGTCTTACACAGAGTTCATAGACATCTGAGAGCAGGAAACACATCAACCAAAGAAAGTGCTTACATAAGTTACGTGTGAAAATAACTGAATGTGTGGATTGAGGCCTTAGACCAGCCCTGTGTGCACATGTTTAGTTGCTTCAGTCGTGTCCAACTCTCTGAGACCCCATGGACTACAGCCCACCAGAGAGGTTCCTCTGTCCATGGGATTTTCTAGGCAAGAATATTGGAGTGGGTTGCCATGCCCTCCTGCAGGGGATCTTTCCAACCCAGAGATCAAACCCATGTGTTTTATGTCTCCTGCAAGGGCAGGCAGGTTCTTTACCACCTGGGAAGCCTGAACAGCTCTGTGCTTTTATGGAATCCCATGGAATCCCATATGGGGAGTCTTTAAAATAATATGCAAAATGAAAAGGGTTGTGATTATTAATAAACAGACATTCAAAAGATATTGTTTAAATTGCTACCACAGATTCACTATTTCTGTGTAACTGTAGGATTGTTGGCCCTGATTCAAGTTCAGAAATTCCCATTGCACTCTCATAGGTTAGAGCTTAATTCCCATCAGAAACCAACTGGAGAGGTCTGATATTTTTTAGATATCATATTATTTATGATCGAAAAGAAAATTGGAAATATCCCACAAAATAATCATTCCCTCACTCGCGGTCCAAGATGATCTATTTTGACAAAACACACAGTTAATCATATCTTATGGTACTTGGTAAACAATACCCCTTTGGGATTTCGATAAATCTATAATCCTTAGAGTTCTTTTAAATTCCATATCACTAATATGGTCTAATGGAACCTGCTAACTAAATTACATGAATTATGCCAGTTTGTCATGGAGGTGATATTTACATTCACATTAGTTTACTAATATTTGGACATCTGTATTTTGAATGAAACTATGCATGACAGTCGATCAGAGAATCATTTGTTCAATTGCCATAGTAATCTTCTACATAGTAATCCTCTGTATTACTTGGAAAATGTGAAGAAGAATACAATTATTTTACCCAGTTATTTTTTACTGTATCATGTCATGTTAACCATTCTTTCATGATTACCTTTTCCCTTGGGTTCTATCTTAAATACAGTATCCTTATGGCCCAGTTTTGGTATATATATATATATGTGTGTATATATATATATATCACATAATATATCAAGGCTTCAACTTTCCCCTGAACTTTTAAATGAAGTCATGTGATTTCAAACCTATGAATAAACTTAATCCCAATCAAATTAACAATATCATTTGAATTACTGTGGTTATTGATGACTATAAAAGTTAGCCCTAAATTTAGCAACTTAAAGCAACAAACATGCATTATTTCATGGGAATTCGTATTTCACTTACCTGGGTACCTCTGGCTCAAGATCTGTCATGGGGCTGTATTCAAGCTAAGCTATGTCAGCTAATGGGTTCCCTGGTGGTTCAGTGGTAAAGAATCTACCTGCCAGTTTAGGAGATGCAGGTTCTATCCCTGGGTCAAGCAGATCCCCTGGAGAAGGAAATGGTAACCCAGTCCAATATGCTTGCCTGGAAAGTCCCATGGACAGAGGAGCCTGGTAGGCTACAGTCCATGGGGTCACAAAAGAGTCGGACACAACTTATCAACCAAACAACAACAGTAACAACATGTCAGCTAAAGCTCTGATCTCAATGAAAGCTCAACTGGAGAAGGAGGGTAATGAGCTTCCAAGCTCACTCCTGTGCTTGCTGATATAGATCAGTCTCTTGTTATACATGCTCTCTAAGACTGCTAGCTTTCCCCAGGACAACCAATCTGAGAGCAAAAAAGAACACCAAGATGTAAGCCTCGGTTTTTATTTATCTAATCTAATCTCAGTGGGGCTTCCCTGGTGGCTCAGCAGTAAAGTATCTGCCTGCAATGCAGGAGCCTCAGGAGACTTGGGTTTGATCCCTGGGTCGGGAAGATCCCCTGGAGGAGGGCATTGCAAACCACTTCAATATTCTTGCCTGGAGAATCCCATGGACAGAGGAGCCTGGCTGGCTACAGTCCATAGGGCTGTGACTGAAAATGACTTAGCAGAATCTCAGAAGTGACATCCTATCTCTCCTCTCGTATTCAGTTCATTAGGAACAAAGTACTTTAGTGCTCAGCCCACACGCAGTGGGAGACTATTTCTCATGGGTCTCAGTCACAGCAAATAGGGATTATTAGGTGTCATCTAGAAGCTGCTTCAGTTCAGTTCAGTCGCTCAGTCGTGTCTGACTCACTGCTTACCATATTACTATCCTCAAATCCAAAATATTTAAATCTGAATCTGTGGTAGTTTCCTCCCACATTAATGATCCTCCTTTTTGTCTGTAATAACACCCTTCACCTTACCATCGAGAGTCAAAATTTCATGTACTTTTCACTCCTGCTAAAACTCTGATACAACTTGTTGAGACTCAATTTTCCACTACATTTCACTTGGATGTGTCTTTCTCATTCCATAGCTACCATCTTAACTCAGACTGAATCATCTTTTTTTTTTTTTTTTTATCAATTTAACTATCTTCACAATTGGCTTTATTCCTTAAATTCATATCTCACACTATTGCCTGAATAATATTCCTACCACACAATTTTATCAAGAACTGTCCATCTCAACCATGCAGGACAAAGTCAGTGTATCTTAACTGAACCTCAACTTGATTTTTACTTAACTCTCCCTATTTTTCATGGTCAGTCCTGTTTTCAAGCCAAATTAGCCCATTCACTGACCCCCATGATGGTTTGCAGACTTCTCTAGCTGTGTATCTATGCTCACCAAGTTCTTAGATGACTTTTCAATAATTTCCAATCCCAGCATCTTTCAGGATCCATTCATATCCAATGTTGTCAAAATCATTCTGTATTCACTTCTTTAACCAGTCAAAAATAAAAAATACTGCTTGCTAGATACCAAATACTAAATCCATTAGTCATTAACATTGGCTGTTTTAAGTTACTCTGCTCTGGGTTGTCTGTTACACAGAATTTCTGAGGTAATGGTTTCCTAACTGATGCCAGATCCAAATGCATATGTCTAGTAGGCAGTTATCCAATAACCAAGAGCTTTGGAAAGAGGCTTACACTGCAAGCCATCCCTTGTCACTTCAGCTGGAAGTGTTTTCCTTTCCTAGAATTCTTCTATACTATGTGCCTAGACAGCTATGATTATTATCACATTCAATCTCATATCATGAGTTATCTTTTTAAATTCATAGATTCTGTATCCTGGCTAGATCATAAAATTTTAACTATGTTTTTTTTTTTTTGTACTTTGCATATGTAAGCACTGAAGAAAAATTTATTGATTGGATAATAACAAAAAATACTTTAGTCTATATTATATCATTAGTTAGCCTGTGAAGTTCTTATCATTGTTTCTTTTTAAATTTCATTCTGTGTTTCTTTTAAAATTTATTTCCCATTTGTCATATCCAAGTAATTCTACCAATAAATACTTGAGCGTCTCTTTTTCCTAGAATGGATTGTCTGGTAAAGTTGCCCCATTAGTAATAATTAAATATCCAAATGACTTTACTCTTAAAATAGAAGTGTTTATTATAAAACATTATTTAGCCCTTCTTTTAGGAAATAGGAATTTAATTGCCTTAATCATTAATATAAAGATATCATAAAAAGCCTTAGATACTTACAGTCAAAGAAACAATGTCAAACGATAAAAGCTTATCTTTCTGAAAGATTATGGCAGACATTGTCACAGCCTAACGATCCACCTCCTTACCCCCTCACCTACCTTCTTCCTTTCCAGCAGAACTGTGAATTTGTTCAACCTTGTTGTAAAAGACTACAAATTCAAAATTTCAAACCAGAACTGCCATTTATAAGAATGCATTGCAGAAAGTAAGGGGGAGAGTCCAGGTGCCAGCAGCTGAGAATCCCACACCTCAGTTCCTGTTGTTTAGTCCTTAAGTCACATCCGACTCTGCGACCACGTGGGCTGTAAACCGCCAAGCTCCTCTATCCATGGGATTTCCCAGGCAAGAATACTGGAGGGAGTTGCCATTTCCTTCTCCAGGGACCTTCCCAACCCCGGGATCAAACTCACATCTCCTGCATTGCAGTCAGGCTCTTTACTGCTGAGCTACCAGGGAAGCCCTAAAGGCAATCACAGCCTCTCATTTACACTGGCACATTCCAAGACTCCTTTCCAGATTTCCCTCATGAATGGCAGGGAAGGGAATCCTCGTGATACTTGCGAAACCTCAAATACTCAGGAGTTGGGGAAAAGAAACCTTTAATGCTTAAACCTCAAAACAGCTACATTTGAAAATCAAAATAGTTGTTCATGGAAGCAACCCAGGAATTATCAAAGAGTTACATTTGTCCAAAAGAGTAAAACATTGAGGATCTACAAACAGTCACAGTGTTAATACTGGGACATAAAAATTAAAGAATTTCTTTGTTAAAGAAGATCTTCCTGCTAACATGGCATGAAGTTCTGCTTATGATGATGGATGGGCTGATTTTGCGAAAGTTAGGAGACCAGATTAGGGGGGTGCCTTCCCAGGCTCCTGTGATGAAATGATAAGTCTGAATCACTGTGGACACATTACACTTGCCAGAGACTGGTTTAGGAATGAACATGTAAATCAATCCTTGGTGTAAAGATGAGTTTCTTATTGACTTGAGGGTAATTTTTCTCGTCAGAAGAAACTATTTACTACAAAGTAACTACATTTATTTTGATTTTGAAAAAGTTCATTTTATTCAAGTCACATATTTAAAAATCTAGTTCTCAAGCTCTCAGCTTATAGATTAATTATAATTACAATGATAATATAGCTAGTTTTAATAATTGGTTTTAGAGGCCATTTGATTAATGTTTGGCACCATTTACAAACTTAGTTAAGCCACTTCAAACATTTTAATCTGTGTTTATAAATTAAATGTGGGCTTCTGTGCTGGCTCAGACAGTAAAGAATATGCCTGCAGTGCAAGAGACCCGGGTTCCATCCCTGGGTCAGGAAGATCCCCTGGAGAAGGGAATAGCAGCTCACTCCAGTATTCTTGCCTGGAGAATTCCATGGACAGAGGAGCCTAACAGGCTGCAATCCATGGGGTCACAAAGGGTCACACACCACTGAGCAACTAACACACACACATAAATTAAATGTATTCAAATTGTAAAACATTTATTTTACTTCTTACAAACTTTGAGTTCAAAAATAATTTTTTTAATAACTTAAACATTAGTATGATGAATCATATATTCTCATAGATGCTTCAACATTATATGTAAATCTAGCAAGATTTTAATGTAAAACACAGATCAAAATTGATAATTTTATATTTTAAATCAGAATAACCAAGCTGATTTCTAACGGTAAGTCTACTGAACTCAGTTTCTTAAAAACTATATAAAATGTCAATTATTATCTTAAAATTTTTGGCACTGAATTCTCAATCTCCCCAGGGTTGAAAGGTGTTTAACTATTTAGGTAATAGTTATGTCATGACAGGCAATTTTGAGGAATAACCTCTCCATCAGTGTGATTGCTTAACAGTGTAATTGCTATTCAGCTGTATCATTAGTTTGTTTTTTTTTTTGATAGGGTATCCTAGTTCCTCTTTATAATCTAAAACAAGGATTTTATAACTAAGAGAAAAGTTGTTCTAGCACCTTGAAGTCAGTAGACTCTCTGTCTCCAGTTTATGCACGTTAATGATTCAATTGCACTTTGCATTTTTAGCTCTTAAGAAAATGTTCTTCCTGTCCAACTTTAAAGGTAATTAAGCTTTACACAATCTGCTTTTCTCTTCAAAAGTTCCCTAAGTTTTAGGGAACTGCTATGATACAAAATGATCTCTAGTAGAATCCTGAAGATTTTACATGAAACTGCCTGATTTCTCAAGGTACTTCCAAGATCATTAGACTGCCTCTGAAGAGAAGTCTGCCCTAGGCTTCTGCAAAAATAAGAGAGAGATACAGGAGGTAAGCAGCTCTTCTTTAACTGAGTGTTTTCCTGTCTGCAAGTGGTACTTATAACCCCAAAAACCTTTTTGTGACTTTGAGGAGGCAAGTCTAAAACCTAGCAAACACATCAAGTTCAATGAAGCCAAATCTGAGACATCCTACCTCTTAGCTTTTTATTAAGTGGGATAACTCAGTCAGTTTGAGTTGAATTTTCTGTTACTTGTAGCCCAAATCTCTGTAACTAATAACGTAATCCATTAAGACTTACATATAATCAAGATTCAAAGTTACAGAGGACCATACTGGCAAACTCTATGTATCAGGTAATACCACTAGTTTCCCAGCTATACACAGCAGTATATCCAACACCAGGGATGTATGTAGAATAGATCTCATGCAAACAGGTTTTTATGGCATGTATTATCTAGTGGTTGCATGCGTGCATGCTTAGTGGCTGTCATGTCTGACTCTTTGTGACCCCATGGACTGTAGCCCCTATCAGGCTCCTCTGTCCATGGGATTTTCCAGGCAAAAATACTGTGGTGTGTTGCCATTTCCTTCTCCATGGGATCTTCCCAACCCAGGGATCAAACTCGCATCTCCTGTCTCCTGCATTACAGGCAGATTCTTTACCACTGAGCCATCGGGAAAGCCCCCGTCTAGTGGTTATGCAAGAGTAATGAAAACAATATAAACTGACAGAGGCTAAATAGAATGATCAGCTGGGTTACTGTATGTTCTAGTTATCTATGGTTGCATAACATTAGTGGCCTAAAACCTCAGCAACATTTACCTGACTTACAAAGCTGGAATCTAGGTAGTGTTCATAGGACAGTTTGTCTCTACCCGACTCAGCATCCACATGAAGGTAGGAGGTTGTAATCAACCAAAAGCTCGATGTTCAGGAAGACCTCAAACACTGGAGGCTGGCACAGCTAGGAATCCTTGGACCTCTTACAAGCTGCATGGAGAAAGAGAAAGGGAGAATGGGGGAGAGAAAGAGGAGAGAGTGAGAGAGAGACAGAGGATGTGAGACAGGAGAGAGAGGATGAGGAGAGAAAGGATGAGAGAGAGAGAGACAGGAGAGAGAGAAGAGGAGAGAGAGAAGCAGGCAGAAGCTGCTTCAGTTTAGAACCTTGCCTTGGAAATCACGTAACCTCTTTTCCACCTCATTCCATTTGCAGCGGTAGTCAGGGACTCAGGGACTCACCTGAATTCAAGGAGATGGACTCTCCTTAACAGACTCTACCTTTTGGGAGTGGAGTGACAAAAAGAATATTAATAAAAAAGAAATAATAATAATAAAATAATATTAATAAGAATTAATAAAAAGAAATATTAATGCACCCATTTTTTGATACAATCTATCACACTGTAGCATCACAGATATTTTTAAGTTGAATCAAAAGCCATTTCTTGAAAGAGAAGGAGTTTTAGTCCAATCTTAAAGAATTTGAGAGACCTGGAGAGTCACACAAAGTCTGTTATTTTAAGATAACATATTTTAAACCAGTCATTTCTTAAGTGTATAGTTTATATCAAGAAGCAACAAAATAGACAGCTCTACTTAGAGGTTCTCAATGGCTTCACTATCTTAATTTATAAATACCCCAAATCCAGTTCTTGTCCCCCTTATCTACATGTGCAAAATAATCTTAAAAGTAGACATTGAGGAAGCTTTTTCTAACACAGAATTTTACTACATAAACACAAATATCTTCAACCTTTTAAACTTTTCCTCAGGCTTAGGGGAAAATAAACTATGAAACAAACTCCAGTGATTTCTAACACAGGGCAAAAATTAACCTTAAAATTATCACTTTGAACTAAAATGCAAGCTCTTTCATGCCCAGGGCTTCTATCACTTTGTTCAGTACTCCTTTACAGTCCCCACTCTGCCTGGAGAACTGCTCTGCAAATAATAAACTGAATGCATGAATAAATAAACCAGTTCTTATAAAGCATTTTTATATATTTTACCTCAAAATAACTTGTGACATAAATATTATTACTATTGGTCCCATTTAATAAAATAGAAAGGTGAGAAACCAGTAAATGAATCTCTCAAAAGGTGAGAAAGCAGTCAATGAGTTCCCCAAAGTTACAGAAATAGTAAGGCGTAAGAAATGAGTAGGAACTCAAGTACTTGTCTTATTCAAAAACCTGTATCCTTTCCACTGGTTACTGATATATTTTACATGATGTCATGTCTTTCACTAGAGTATCATTTCAGACATGGATTTGTGCTTTCTTTGATCCTCACAAAATACCCCAAAATAATCACTCTGTACAAAACATCCTCGAAGGTTGCAGCTCCTCTGTCATGATTATTGTTAAATTTTCCAATTTCTACATATCATTTAGGCATGCATCTCCCATTTTGTTCATTTATTAACAATTTTAATACAGCGTTAGTGAATGTTTTTCAACACCTAGAATATAACCAAAACTTCTTTTTAACCAAATATAGCTACAATATCAGGTTATGCAAACATCACAATGTTAAGGTTAAAAAAAAAAAAGAAAGGGTCAATAATCAGTTGTAGCACATTAACTTATCAGAGCAATGATAAATATTTAATACATGGAAATATCTAATAACAGAAACCAGTTCTGTTACAAGGAAGGGCATATTCATATGTAATACATGACCATAATTAGAGCACATTTGCATATTTACCTTGGGGAACTTTTCTCAAGGAACTTAATTTGCATTCTGACCCAGAATTCTCTGATGAGAGATATACAAAGAGAAAAGAAGAATGTTTTAAATTCATGTATAGCAGAATTTCAACTCTGACTCTCATTTTGCCCATACATTAAGGAAAGTTGAAAGAATTAAATGAGATGATGTGTTTATAACAAGAAAGAAACAGTCATCAATCACAGGGAATGGCATTATTCTCCTCATCATTGTCAAGAATAGAATTCCTGCCCCATATCCAGGATGCAAAAGAAGCTACTTTATCACCAAGACTTCAGAGCAGGGAGAGAAGGAGGTAGGAAATCATAATGTACCAAGAGAGTTAACACTGAAACAAAGGCTCCAGGTTTTTCTATTTGGGAAATAAGGAGGCCAGAATACCAGAATTTACTTTTAGGATAACATGCTCTCTTCCTGAGAAAAAATCCCAGGAAACTGAATGGTTATACCAATGTAAAGCAAAACTGGTGGGTTGTGTTGAAATAACAGTTCCAAAAACACAGTCTATAAAACATTCTACTGTAAGTCTTGGCAAGACTCCTGCTTCATGCTGCCTTTCAGAAGCAGGACCCATGGCCTAAAGGAGAATGCTGAACCCAGACACTTAGCTGAACTCTCCCTATGCTTGAAGATCAGAGAAAGAAATCTTCATCCTGCAAGAAGGATAAGAGCGAGGAAAGACCAGAATACTTGACTGGGTACCAACAAAGAGACCAGAGGATGATGAATAGCAACTAGAACAAGCCATCATTTATGTGCAAAGACAGGTAAGGGGGTGGGGGTGGGGGGTGGGTGATGAAGTCACAAACAAGGATCCCAGTTTCTGAAACCCAGCACAAACACAAGCTTTAGATCATTCTGAGCCATCAAAATAAAGCCCTACACTCTTCACTTTCCCCATGCTGGGACAAAAATGTTCCAAAGTCTAAAGCAGCACACAGCCTATGGATGAAGGGTGAGTGGTCTGAGCAAGTGGGTTCTGGAGGAATATGATTGTAAATGCAAGAGGAAAGAAGTGCTAGTCACCCAGTTGTGTTAAACTCTTTGCAACCCCATGGAATGTAGCCCACCAGGCTCCTCTGTCCATGGAATTCTCCAGGCAGGAATACTGGAGTATGTTGCCATTCCCTTCTCCAGGGGATCTTCCTGACCCAGGGATCAAACTCAGGTCCCCAGCTTTGCAAGGAGATTCTTTACCCTCTGGCTCACCAGGGGAATGCAAAGCAAGAGGAATCACTTTAAATGTCCTAAATTGTCCCACAGATGAAAGACCAGGAAGGCTTTATCAAAGCTGCTTCAAAGCTGCTGCCTGAATTCACTCCAGCTGATGGAAAGCAACTAGTAGACTGATCCCAGTCATAAGAAGCCACTGCTGGCAGAAGCAGTTTCCAACCATGGTCACTGCTGGAGGAGCAGCTGCTTCAAGCTGGAATGGGAGTAGCTGCTGAAGGTGACACAGCAAGAATCCCTGCCACAGGGAGAGGGGAGTGGATGGGACAGCGGGGTGGAGGGGGAGCGCTGGGAGCAGCAGGTGGCTTCACCCTGAGCAACCCTTTCCAGTTTTTCCAGTTCAGAGACCCTCGGCTCAATCTATTTTGCCCTCCAATTACAATTGGAAGAAGAAGCTATTCCTCTGTCCACAGGCAAGGTAGAAATTGTTTTTCATTTTCTTATTACACAGAAGGAATAAATGTTCACATCAATGAAAAAGACCTGAATATCACCTGACCCTCACATCTCTAGCCTGCAGACAGACAGACAGACAGACAGAGGAAGGGAGTTAGATACAGGACATCCTATGAAAAGCAAATTAACAATGAGTAGGTTTCACTGTGTATGTATTTCAAATCATCATGTTGTACACCTTAAGTACATATTATTTTTAAATATATAGATAAACCCTCCTACACTGTTGGTTGGAATGTAATTTGCTGCAGCCACTATGGAGAACAATATGGAGGGTAGTTAAAAAATGAAAAATAGAGTTACCATATGATCCAGCAATCCCATTCCTGGGCACATATCTGAAAAAGACAAAAACTGTAATTCAAAAAGATACATGCACCCCAGTGTTGGTCGTATCACTATTTACAATACCCAAGGCATGGACGCTGCACCCCTGAAAATAACATGCTATTATAAATCAACTATACTTTAATCTAAAAAAAGACATGGGACAGAGAAAGACAAATATCATATAACTTATACGTGGAATCTAAAAAAAAAGATACAGATGAATTTATTTACAAAACAGACATAGGAAACAAAATTATGGTTACCAAAAGGGAAAAGGAGGGCGGGATAAATTGGGATTTGGGATTAATAGATACACACTGCTGTGTAAACAATAAGGACTTACTATATAGCACAGAGAACTATACTCAGTACCTCATGATAATCTATAATGGAAAAGAATCTGAAGAATAGGTATATATATATATATATACCTATACCTATCCTATATATATATTTTATATATATATATATAAACTTAATCACTTTCTGTATACCTGAAACATAAATAAACTATAATTTAATAATATATATACATTTTTTTTTTTAAAGAATGAGCAGGCTTTAGAAAGTCTATTTTTAAGCATTAGTTTTTTTCTCTGTCTCTAGATCAAGTTCAGTTTACTTAATCCTAGAGAACACAAAAATTAATTCTCAACCTTTCCAAAGGTGATGATGTTCTTGTCATTGTTATTATTGTTGTTGTTAAAAGCCAATTAATCCTGTGCTCTTTCTATGAATAATTGACTTTCCATTCAGGTTTTTAGATATAGGTCCTTGCTCTCTGGTTTTAGTGAGTCCAGGTTTTATTAAAATTAATACATCTTTGAAAAACCAGCTAAAACATTCATAGGTTTTAAATGTGTTTCCAGTTTGTGCAGATTCTGTGCTCTTTGGGGGAAATTTCCCTGAATTTTCAGTGAGCAGAGAAGGCTTTAGTTCTTTCACAGCCAACAAATAAGAAAATCTAACACCAATGCTCACGTCCATCCCAAAATGATCAACCTTTTTTTTTTAAACTGGGGTATAGTGACTACAAAATGTTGTGTTAGTTTTCTCTGTTCAGGGAAGTGAATCTGCTGTATACACACACGTACACACTCCCTCTTGGGTCTCCCTCTCCCCCATATCCACACCCATCACAGTCAGCACCGAGCACCAAGTTGAACTCCCTGCACCATATGGAGAGACTTGCAAAACTGGATGAGAACTACTTGATTGAAATGTATTCTTGCTCAGCTCAGTTCAAAGCCTGATTCAAGTCAAGAGGTCATGTTGATGTTGTTTACTTGCTAAGTCTTGTCAGACTCTTTTCAACACCATGCATCATACTCCCCAGGCTCCTTCTTCTGCCCATGAGATATCCCAGGCAAGAATACTGGAAGGGGTGGCCATTTCCTTCTTTGGGGGATCTTCCTGCCCCAGGGATAGAACCCACATCTCCTGCATTGGCAGGCAGGTTCTTTACCACTGAGCCACCTCATAGAAAAATATGCAAGAGATCATATAGCACTCCAAATCCATCACTGGGTTTTCTTTTGATTTGTTACTCTTCTGTTCTTTCCTACCTTCAGAAGTTAGCAAAATTTTAAGAGGCAAGCAAGATCTAGCTCTGCTTACATGGGCAAGGAGATTATGTGTTCCTTAAGTATTTGATAATCACTGATTTGAAGTATTATGCTAATTCTTGCTTCAGATCAATCTGAGGATTCATTCCATTATGCTACTAAATAAAACTAAGACTGTCTATGCATAGTTGTTGCATTTAAAAGCCCCCTTTCATTACCTTTAGATATCGTTCAAGACGAGAATACTTAAAGAAAGAACCAGCATGGGCTCTCTGTGCCTTATAGTTATACATGGGTTGCAAAATGTCTTTGCTAAGTCCCAGCAATTATTACAGTGGTGAAATAGGCATTCAATCACACACTAAGGGCTTCCCTGGCGACTCAAATGGTAAAGACTCTGCCTGCAACGTAGGAGGACCCATATTCCATCTCTGGGTGGGGAAGATTCCCTGGAAAAGGGAATGGCTACCCACTCCAGTATTCTTGCCTGGAGAATTTCGCAGACAGAGGAGTCTGGCAGGCTACCATCCATGGGGTCACAAAGAGTCGGACATGAATGAGCGACTAACACTTGCATTTTCCACTCACTAAATATTTGAAGTGGTAAGAGGAAGTACGGCAAAGTATATTTTTACAAGGTTGAATTACAAATATTTTTAGTTCCTTTATTTCTCTATTTTTTTTAAAAGATTTTCTTGTTTGTTTTTTGGCTGTGTGGGTCTTTGTCACCGCATGCAGGCTTTCTCTGTTTGCGGCGAAGAGGTGATGTGCAGGCTTCTCATTGTGGTGGCTTCTGGATCATTAACGGTGTCAGCTTTGTAATCTTCTAAGAAGATTTAACTTCGGGACCAGGGACCAAGCTTGATCACTCAAGAGCTTTTGTGTAGCAGAGTTTTACTAAAGTACAAAAAGGGACTTTTCATAGAAAAATAAACTTTCATAGAAAGCTTCTGACATAGGCATCAGAAGGGGGACAGCACCGCCCTCACAAGTCTTAGAAAAGGGAGTTACATACTTTTTCAATTGGTTATTACAGTAAATCAAAAGAATGTCTCAAGGTTGTAAAGATCTTACTAGACCCACTCCCACAATTTACATTGTAAGATAGCAGGATTAGTCAGAAGGTTTTCAAGAAGGGAACCTGTCCTCAAGCAGGATACATTGTCGTCATATAATCGTTAGTACAGAGTTTAAGCTGAGTTGTGTTGCATAATAAAGAAAACAAAAAAATGCTTTATGTGACTAAGGAATGTAGAGAGAGAGAAAAAAGACATTTGTGCTTTTTTCCTTCTTGAGAATACCAGACCCCTATCTCCTCCTCGAGAGCCCCAGACCACTTTCTCCTCCCTGGGGAACCCGGATTTCTTATCAACCTGCTAGGAATTGACTCCCTCATTCTCCTATTGCGAGACAAAGGTTCTAGGGTGTGCAGGCTTCAGCAGTTGCAGCACATGGGTTCAGTAGTTGCAGCTCACAGGCTCTAGAGTGTGGGCTCTATAGTTGTGGTACATGGGCTGAGTTGCTCCACAGCATATGGAATCATCCCAGACTAGGGTTCAAATTGGTGCACCTTGCATTAAAAGGAGGATTCTTAACCACTGGACCACCAGGGAAGCCCACTATTTTTCAATTTTTAAACAATGTATGTATATTGTTTCATGACCAATAATCACACATTTGTCTAAAATATATAAATAGATGTGAAGTGTTAGTCGCTCAGTTGTGTCCAACTCTTTATGACCCCTATGGACTGTAGCCCACCAGGCCCCTCTGTCCATGGAATTCTCCAGGCAAGAATATTGGAGTGGGTTGCCATTCCTTTCTCAGAGGATCTTCCTGACCCAGGGATTGAACCTAGGTCTCCTGCATTGCAGGCAGACTCTTTACCATCCGAGGCACCAACGAATCCTATATAAATATAGACTATAGTATACATTAAATAACAACTTAACTGAAATTTTACACTTAAATCTAGAAGACGTCAATACACATCTAGGGGCAGGAGGAGAAAGAATGTTATGTCAATGTATTGTTTGTTGCTTCATCACATTCCAGGGAACTGTGTACCCTATTCCATAAATCCTACACATGACTGAAGGTGCCTGAACAGCTGGTAGTTAGGACCTACTCCATCACAGTCACAGCCTTAACCACTGTACCCTGACGGCTTGTGGGCCTAGCCACTGGCTGGTTGAGAGTCCAGTTCTGAACCGTAAGTTAGTTTCCATGCCAGCTCTGGGATCCTGACTCCAAAGCACTCCCTTTCCTGCCTCGGGGATACTGTACCTCATTTTGCCAGGTCTTTCTAGAAGCAGGAGTTGAAATAAGGCCATTGGATCTTGATTAGAATTAACCCCCACCCTAGAGGTCAGAATTACAGTTTCACAGAGAATGATTTCCTTAATCAAGTTAGCAAAAACTGAATAACATGTTAATCTCAGGACCCTGGCTGCCTCCAGACTCTACCTTGAATATCTATAGTGTTTGTCATTCAAGCACTCTTACTTAATACCAAGATCTAAGTCAGGTAGCTTGAAACCTACCTCCTAGAGCTTAAAGAGATTGGCATTTTTGATGCCAAAGTGAACAGCCTATTTAGCCTCAGCTTTCAGGATAATCCTATTACCTTTACAGTTGACTCTTGAACAACATGGGCTTAAACTGTGCAGGCGCACTTTTACACAGTTTTGTTGTTTTTTTTTTTTCCAATAGTGAAAGTCACTCAGTTATGTCCAGCTCTTTGCAACCCCAAGAAATCTCAGGCCAGAATACTGGAGTGGGTAGCCTATCCCTTCTCCAGGGGACCTTCCCAACCCAGGAATTGAACTGGGGTCTCCTGCATTGCAGGCAGATTCTTTACCAGCTGAGCTACCAGGAAAACCCAATATTATTTTTTTTCAATAGTAAATACTAAAGTACTACCTGATCCTGAGGTTGGTTGAATGCACAAATGTAGGACCATGGGGTACAGAGGAAGGTTGACTATAAAGTTACATGTGGATTTTGGATTGGGGGGTGGGGAGGGGTCACTACCCCTAACCCCAGCATCATTTAAAGGTGAACTGTACTTTCCAATCACTTCACAAGTTGGTGGGTTGGACTAGAACCAGATCCAAAACTCAAATGTCCTAAATGAGTCTGTTTCCCATTGGAAAACACTGTGTCTGTTTAACTTCCTCAGTTTTAATAAGTCCTCAAAATGTGAAAGTCCCCTCTCAGTCCACATACCCCAAAAGAACACAGATACAGTCCACTTTCCTGGGAGAGTCTCAAAGCTCTAGGCACCATTAATTGAAAATATTTTGAAGGTAAGTGGAATAGACTATCCCTCTGTATATTCACATGACGACTTGCAAATTGTTGATTGTCTTTAAAGTGTGCAGTAGAGTTGAAAAAGTGAACAGTCTATTTCATGTAATGAGAAATGCAGCGTGACAACTTTCCCATAGGAAGAAATAATCAAGAAAGGAAAATATTTTCTAACCTGTATTAGATAACTTCTGCAATCAGATAAAATCCTTCTTAAGGCATCACTAAGTGCTTTCCCTATGCGCAAGGCTCTGCAGTCTTCTGATTCTCATGAGTGATTAACTTGAGAGACAAACATTTCCAGAAAATGAATCAAAGAGGTGGGGGGCAAGAGTCATAAGAATGAGAAAGAAAAAATAAGGACAAGTTCTAGAGGGCCCCACAGGGGATACCTGGAAAATAGAGTAAAAATGACACCCTGGATTTGTGGCAGAAAGAGGGAGGAAGATTGGAAGGAAAGAGTAGAAAGAGCAAGAAGTGGTTTTCTCTGCTTTTTTCAGAAGGGGAAGAAGTTTCAACAGAAAAAGAAACAAAATCATGATACATTTCACCTGTTGAAAATAAGAACTCATTCAAGAAAAAGCAACTGCTACACGAATGAGTAAGAAGGGACTCAGCCACAAGCCCACATTGAGGTGGTGTCCTGCTGAGGATAGAATAATAACACTAACATTTAGTGAATACTTGCTATGTGCCAGGCACAGTTCTAAACATTTTATATGTTAACCCATGTAATCCTCATAATAACTCTGAGGAACTCAAGCCAAAGAAAATCTGGGAACAGAGTGTGGGGTGGAGGACAGAAAATCTCTCTTGGCTCCTGAGGATTATGACTGATCTGGTGTCAGACTCAGCAGGGGCTCCATGAGCCTGGACATTGTGGAATTCTTGATCAGCTTCTACAGACTGCAAATCCAATGTTTTATGTTCAAAACAAAAGCAGAAAACCCCTTAATGAAGTATGTTAAGCAAAGAGCGCTGGAATTATCTAGTGTATTTTCCAGGAGCTGACCAATGTCAAACATGATACCAGGGACAGTTCTGACAAAGGCTTATATTGATATTCAATAAACATTGACTGCTTCAGCCTTGTGTTCAGAGAAAAAGAAGGTGTTCCTTAGATAGACAGACAGAACCACATTTCTGAGAAAGGTGTTTAATGATAGTTTTCTTTAGGCTTTTTTGGCTTACATTAATGTACATTGTAATCCTCAAAAGCTTGGGGAAGGTATGAAGTATATTAATGTAAAGAAATGACAATAGAAAATATAAACCAAAGAGATATGTATCACAGTTGTTTTCATCATATCTTGGTGATCTTCTTTGGTTACATAAACAAGAAATACACAAAGCAACTGGTTAAAATGCAATTTTTCTAGTTAAAAAGAAAAAAAAAAAAACAGTCCAGACACTTCATAAAAGGTGCCTTTTCTTTTTATTTCAATTTTATGCTAAAATTTCTCCCTGCTCTCTCAGCAGTATTCTTTACCCCTTTAAAATTTCAAACTCCGTTCTGAAGCTGTTTTAAGATTATTTTCAAAGACTTCTGGTAAAGTATTAGAGGGTGTGCATGTGTGTGCTCACACACAAGTGCATTCATGTGTGTTTTAACAGTAAAAATAAGAAACTACCTTTCCATTTGGGTTAGAACTGAAATGAAATGAGGAATGGCTGCCACCAAGCAGAAAATGTGCTCACTTTATGTGTGCCAGTTAATTACGACACTTCAGAGGCGCTTCCGAAAGGATAAGGCAAGCTGCATAAATTTAGCTGTAATCCAGGCAGGCAAAACTAATTTGCAGGGGATGGCCTTATCTAGCCGCTGCAGCTTTCTCAGAAAATTAACCTTGGATATTTGGGCCCAATTCAGAAAGTGTTTGATTTTTTTTTCCTTTCCCTGCTCAGCATAAGAGAATTTTTGAATTCAACACAATACCTGACTTTTAAGAGGCACGATGAATGCTGTAGGCAGTTCAGAGTTATTACTGACAAGCAAAAATATATATTTTATATATACATATAGATGATTGTCCTTCATGCCCATTATCCTGGCTTCTTACATGTGCATCAGAGGGTTTATCAGTGTAGGTATAGGGGGTTTCTCGGATTAAGAGAAGGATGCAACTCATTTTTAATGTACTTAGAAAAATTCATCAAAGTTCAGCGCAGAATAAGTCTTGCATACTGACTTGTTCATTCCAGTGGAAATGAAGAAATCCCCATTACAAATAGAAGTTTAATGAAGTGTTGGAACTGAGTTTTGCGTGTTACTGCAATTATCACTGATTTGGACCCTTCCTTGATGTCCCCCTATTAATTAATCTAACAGCACAGTTAAAAGTTTACCTTATTTTTTATCATGTAATCACTCATTCCATCAAATCTACTGAAATCAGTATGCTTTCTTGTGTTTTCTCATTTAATCTTTATAATATCCCTGTTTGTATTTCACTCATATCACCAGTACAAGAGGCAAAGATTTCCTATGCCAGTGGTTCTGATACATTTTAAAATTTCTGAAATCAGTGGCCATATATAAGCCCAGAAAGAGCTTTTATGATTGCATGATAAATTTAAGGCTTTTCCCCTCAAAATTTTGACTTTGATTTAATACTATCTTTAGAATACAAATATAGCTTATTCAGATATTTCTAAATTTTTTTAAATAGCAAATTGAATTTTTATTGACCAGCTTTAATAATAAATGACTATCAATAGTGGCTGAGCTGAACTTTGAAGAAAAAGTTTTTTTAAACACCCCATCTATAATGTAATTATTGCTTCACTCATTTTAAACCGTAGAGTTACTTATGCTAAAGTGGTATGAATTCAGTTGGCAATAATTGTTCCTGAGGATGTCACAATTAAGCAGAAGGGAGCATATTTATAACAGTAAAAGAGCCATTTTAAAACATAGATTGCACAGTGAATCATGAAATGTGAAGCAATGTCTCCCATTTGGATCTAAATTTTCCTCATACTTGTTCAATAGCCAGGTCTAAATGTTATGGCTATTTATAGTTATACTCCAGGGTGAAAGGGTGGGGGAATTATATGTTATAAAGAATCATACATAATGCATAAAGACTTAAACTATATTTTATGAGAACTGAAAAATTTAAGAAACTCTGGCTGAAATATGGAAATGTCACACCAAGCAGAACTTTTTCATACACAATAACGTTAGTAAAGATTCAACAGACTACAGCATAGCAAACCTTCAAAGCATCCTGGTCTGATCTTCATTTCTCTTACATATATTTTAATGAAGAATTTAAATAAATGTACTGAGGCTAAGTTTGAATGTCACTAGGAAAAAGTCATTACTATAGATGCCAATGCAGTAAACATCTGCTGTCTGTGAAATCAGTTATAAAACAACTAAGCAGATGTTTGCTTATATACTTTTATCTATCATAAACCATTTGCAACTGAATGTTTCTTAAAGAACTTTATATATTACAACAGTTTTAGGCTTACAACAAAATTGAAAGGAGAGAGCAGAAATTCTCCAAATACTTCCTACTTCCCACCCAAACACAACTTCCACCCATTATCAACATTACTCATCAGAATGGTACATTTTTCACCAAAGATGAACCTACACTGACACATCATAATTGTCCAGAGTCCATAATTTACATTAGGGTTAAAAATGGCTTTTAAAAGGTATTTTCTATAACCAATCTCTTTAAAGTTTGCTTATAAAGAGGTTCAATTCCACTGTAACAACCTAAAACAGAACGAGGCTGTGTAACCAATCCCCACCTTGCTGCAGTCACCCACAATGTTATAGATCCTTTCAGGTTCCTGGTAGCTCAGATGGTAAAGAATCCTCCTCTAATGCAGGAGACCTGGGTTCTATCCCTGGATTGGGGAGATCCCTCTGGAGGAGGGCAAGGCAACCCAGTCCAGTGTTCTTGCCTGGAGAATCCCTATGGACAGAGGAGCCTGACGGGCTACAGTCCATGAGATCACCAAGAGTCAGACACGACTGGGCGACTAAGCACAGCTCAAGTTCAGGAGAGTCTACATACTCACTCTGATTCCACAGGGGTCTAACCAATACAGTGCCTGTAATATAAAAGACACAAAATAAATGCTAGCCAAATGAATGTGTGATTGAATAAGTGTCTGAATGGATAAATGAATGAAAAAAACAGATTGTTTAATTTACACAGAGAATTCTGTGCTTTATCATCTCAGGGTTTTAAGCAGCTCTGGGGTGTCCTTGCTTGTGTTTCAAGGTAAAGGACCTAACACCACACCCACTAGCTGCCTCATTTATCTCCACCACCACCCCATTCCTCCCACCCCACAGACATACTGATCATTTAACTTCAGCAAGAGAAACTCTAGTTTCAAAAGTTGATAAAATATGGTGATGCTTTGAGAGAACAGTTCAAGTAGCAGTTTGATTTACCTGAAAATATTCAAGAACATTTTTAGTGTCAAAAAAACAAAGTGCACTGTTTTCTATTTGTCCAGACATTCTAAAGGACGCATTAATCTTATCATATCACATTTGCTATTCATAATGTGGATTTTGTTTCCATTTGTTTCCAATTGTTTTAATAAATAATTATATTTACTGTTTCATAGTTGAAAAAACAATTCTGTCCTTTAGCCTACATTTTCTCAATTATTATAAAAGGATATCTTATTATTTATCAACATTTCCTAAGCTAAAATTAATCACATTGCTCTTCCTTAGACTGACATGGATTTTCAGGAATTTACTAAACAAAATGATTTTTCTTTAACACAACATACTCCTTCTGTTATTCAACCAGCATTTAAAGGTTGCCTACTGTGGACTAGAGCCTTGCATGACCCTGGAAGTACAAAAGCATTGACTCTCATAGAATGAGTGATACTCACTTACTTTTTGAATCCTGGAGAATTTTTATAAATACCGCTTTGGAATCATATGCTTATGCAGTTCATAATAACTAAATTAGCTATAGTTTTTCAAATGTGATTTAAAATCTATGGTGTTCCCCAAATTTTCCTCTTGCTGCACTTATTAGGGACACAGCAGAAGTCAAATTTACTGCTGGGTGTGGCAAAAAAACAAAACAGTACTTCAAGAGAAGCACACTAAGAAAGGAAATGACACATATTTTCAAAAGTGGGTCCAAAATCCAC
Source organism: Odocoileus virginianus (assembly GCF_023699985.2). Classification (NCBI taxonomy): domain Eukaryota; kingdom Metazoa; phylum Chordata; class Mammalia; order Artiodactyla; family Cervidae; genus Odocoileus; species Odocoileus virginianus. The sequence goes on along the minus strand of NC_069674.1, from coordinate 93,587,912 downwards.
AAATCTAAACATACATTTACATATTTTGTAAAGAGTCATATATTGTATTTTGTCTGATTTATTTTATTTTTAAATTTACTTATTTTAAATTGGAGGAGAATTGCTTTTCAATACTGTGTTGGTCTCTGCCATATATCATATGAATCAGCCATAGATATACATATGTCTTTCTCTCTTGAACCTCCCTCCCACCTCCCTCACCATCCCATCCCTCTAGATTGTCACAGAGAACCTGATTTGAGCTCCCTGTGTCATAAAGCAAATTTCCACTGGCTGTCTATTTTACATGGGGTAATGTGTACGTCTCCCTGCTACTCTTTCAATTTGTCCCACCCTCTCATTCCCCACTGTATGGTACATATATACGATGGAATATTACTCAGCCACAAAAGGAATATATTTGAGTTGGTCCTAATGAGGTGGATGAATCTAGAGCCTGTTAGAAAGTAATTCAGAAAGACTGAAGTAAGTCAGAAAGAGAAAAACAAGTATCATATACTAACACATATATATGGAATCTAGGAAGATGGTCCTGAAGAACCTATTTGCAAGGCAGCAAAGGGGACACATATACACTGTGCTTTAAAAAAAAAAAAAAAAAACTTCTTCTTAACCCTGTGCTTTCTTTTAGGACAAAACGATTGTTTTATTTCTTCTAGAATTTTAAGTATTTCCAATCATTATATTGAGGAACATAGTTCCTACTGTGTCTGATCCTCTATAACACAGAGTAGTAGCCTCCAAATTTGGGTACACTTTTCTCATGATGTGGGCAAGAGGATTACTTCATTGGGGTGCAGGGAAACCATTAGTATTTTAACACATAAAAACATTTAAAGTTCACTAATCATGACTGACTGACGCTGGCATCGTCCTCAGCTCACAGATCAGAAGGAAGAGGGTTGCCATGTAGTGGGTGAGGCATCCTGAGGAAACCACAGAAATCCTACCATGTGGAGGCAGGAGTACCAACACCTGCTCTCCTGATTCCTTTCCAGCACACCATGACATGACGGCAGCTCACACCTGCCCGCCCGCTACATTAATGTGCTGGTTTTGTGTGTGCTGTGCCTAGTCGTTCAGTTGTGTCTGATTCTTTGCCACCCCATGGAGTGTCACCCACAAGGCACCTTTGTCCATGGGGATTCTCAAGGCAAGAATACTGGAGTGGGTTTCCATGCCCTCCTCCAGGAGATCTTCCCAACCCAGGGATTGAACCCAGGTCTCCTGCATTGCAGGCTTCTTTACCAGCTGAGCCATCAGGGAAGCCCACTGGTTTTGTAGCATAAAGGAATCAACCATCACAAAATGGACACACAGTTTAAAAGGATTTATACAGTCAACCTGGGATTGGAATAATGATCTAAAGTGAACAGTAACAACGGGGCTAGCATCCCTACTCCTTGTACAAGCTCTCCAATGATCACATTAAAAATCCAAAGCAATGACACTCACATCTGCCAAAATGTCAGTCTATAAAATCTAAACTAATAAGACTATTTGAGTGATGGTTTTAAATCCACTGAAATGAGCTATGTTCAGTTCCGTTCAGGTCAGTAGCTCAGTCATGTTCAACTCTTTGTGACCCCATGGACTGCAGCATGCCAGGCCTCCCTGTCCATCATCAATACTCAGAGCTTCTCACACTCATGTCCACTGAGTTGGTGATGCCATCCAACCATCTCATCCTCTGTCGTCTCCCTTCTTCTTCTGACTTAAGTCCTGTCCAGCATCAGGGTCTTTTCCAGTGACTCTGCTCTTCACATCAGCTAGCCATTGTATTAGAATTTCAGCTTCAGCACCACTCCTTCCAATGAATATTCAGGACTGATTTCCTTTAAAATTGACTGGTTGGGTCTCCTTGCAGTCCAAGGGACTCTCAAGAATCTTCTCCAGCACCACAGTTCAACAGCATCAATTCTTTGGCACTCAGGTTTCTTTATGTCCCAACTCTCACATCCATACATAACTACTGGAAAAACCATAGCTTTGACTAAATGGATCTTTGTCAGCAAAGCAATGGCTCTGCTTTTTAATACATTGTCTAGGTTTGCCATAGCTTTTCTTCCAAGGAGTAAGCATCTTTTAATTTCATGGCTGTAGTCACCATCTGCAGCGATTTTGGAGCCCCCAAAAATGAAGTCTCTCACTGTTTCCATTGTTTCCCCATCTATATGCCATGAAGTGATGGGACCAGATGCCATGATCTTAAGTTTTCTGAATGCTGAGTTTTAAGCCAGCTTTTTCACTCTCCTATTTCACTTTCATCAAGAGGCTCTTTAGTTCTTCTTAGCTTTTTGCCATAAGGATGGTGTTATCTGCATATCTGAGGTTATTGATATTTCTCCTGGCAATCTTGATTTCAGCTTGTGTTTCCTCCAGCCCAGCGTTTCTCATTATGTACTCTGCATATAAGTTAAACAAGCAGGGTGACAATATACAGCCTTGACATACTCCTTTCCCAATTTGGAACCAGTCTGCTGTTTCATGTCCAGGTCTAACTGTTGCTTCTTGACCTTCATACAGATCTCTCAGGAGGCAGATAAGGTGGTCTGGTATTCCCATCTCTTGAAGAATTTTCCACAGCTTGTTGTGATCCACAGAGTCAAAGGCTTTGGCGTAGTCAATAAAGAAGAGTAGATGTTTTTTTGGAACTCTCATGCTTTTTCTATGATCCAATGGATGTTGGCAATTTGGTCTCTGGTTCCTCTGCCTTTTCTAAATTCAGCTTGAACATCTGGAAGTTCATGGTTCACATACTGTTGAAGCCTGGCTTGGAGAATTTTGAGCATTACTTTGCTAGCATGTGAGATGAGTGAAATTGTGTGGTAGTTTGAACATTCTTTGTCTTTGCCTTTCTTTGGGATTGGAACTATGTTAAAGAAAACAAAATAATCTCTAAAAGATTGTATAGCCCAATTTTGTCATCCTCTTACTTTCCATTTTTATGTATGCTATACATACATATTAGTTCAATTATATGATTTGTACATAAATAAATGACTAGCAGGAGAAATACACAGAATATTTAAATAATAAGTTTGCACTATATGAGAAGTTTGGAATCCACCAATCCAGAGAAACGTATTCTACCAGGGGTCTAGGTAGAGGTCACAAATGTCTCTTCCTATCTTTGTAGGAATCTTGGAATTCCTATTTCTACAAAGAGAGAATTATGACTGAGAAAAGAGCATTTTACAAATGAGATATCCCTAATTCTATTATATCTGATAGCATGCCTCTCATTTGAGCTTCTTACAACAATAAAATGAGTTCATGGAAAACGGTCTTTTATCATTCTCCTTCAAAGTACCAGAAAACAGATTCAAAATTGATAACTATTAATCCCTTTTATTTAGGGATTAATCTCTTATATCTGATGAAGAAAAAATTTGGTCAGCAGGTAGAGATTTATTTAACTTTTCTGAAGCTTTATATAGATAAAGCTTCCATGCCCAAGCTGAGTAGTAATTCAGGTTTCATTATTTAAAATAATAATGTACATAAATTAATTAATTAATTTTAAAAAAGAAAAAAATTAATTTAAAAAGCAAAAACAAATAAAATAATAATGTAGTTTCTCTTGGGTTCAGGATTTGGGGATCTGTGCCATTATGAGTGGGCATGTTAGAAAGATGATCAGGATGAGCCTTGGTGGTCTAATCATACTTCCTCTAGCCCAGTCAAACCACATGTCTATTGATATCAGCAGTCCTTAGAAGAACAAGAACTGGAATCAGTCTCTAATTGGAATTTATATTAACTTTCTTTAAGTCTAGAAGTTCCCATGGGCATATTTTTAATTCAGTCTTAATGGTCATTAGCCAAGCTTTGCCCTGAATTTGTAACTTGGGTCTTTGTTCTAATTTCCAGGTCCCAAGTCCACACATTTTACTATCTTCTAGATTTATGTATTCTATGCTCATGGAGTATGGAGGAGACAGAGTTGTAATTAAACAGTAAAGAAACACTGTAGTGAGTGACAGTGAAAGAGTTAACATGACTTCCTTGGTGGCGCAGTGGATAAGAACCCACCTGCCAATGGGGGGACACAGAGTTCTATTTCTGGTCCAGGAAGATTCCATATGTTGTGGTGCAACTAAAGCCTGTGAGCCACAACTACTGAGCTTGCACTCCAGAGATCAGAGCCACAACTACTGAAGCCTGGGCACCCTAGAATCTGTGCTGTGCCACAAAAGAAGTCCCTGAGAAGCCCGCACACCATAACAAACCATAGCCACCACTCTTCACAACCAGAAAAAGGCCAAGTGCAGCAGTGAAGATCCAGCACAACCAAAAGTAAATAAATTATATTAAAATTTTTTTTTTTTAATGAATACAGAATGAAGAAAGAAAAAAATAAGAGTAAAAAAGTAGTATGAAAGCACCAGTGGCTGACTAAATTGGCCTAGACAACTCAGGAAAGCTGAGGGTCTTGCCATCTTTTAGGTGATTCACAAGACTGTGTGCATGCTAAGTCACTTGAGTTATGTCCAAAGATGACTCACCTGGAGGTTGGTTGGTTGGTTTAGCCGCTAAGTCATATCTGACACTTGCGACCCCATGGACTGTAGCCTTCCAGGCTCCTCTGCCCATGGGATTCTTCAGGCACGAATACTGGAGTGGGTTGCCATTTCCTTCTCCAGGGGATTTTCCCAACCAGGGAACTGAATCCAGGTTTCCTGCATTGCAGGCAGATTCTTGACTGACTGAGCTATAAGGGAAGCCATGGAGAAGGGTGGACAACTGTCTAGGGGAAGTGTATCTCATATGCAAAAGAATAGAGTCATGTTTCCCCAGTGGCTCAGATAGTAAAGAATCTGCCTGCAATGCAGGAGACCTGGATTCAGTCCCTGAGTCAGGAAGATACCCTGAAGAAGGGAATGGCTAACCCCTCCAATATTCTTGCCTGGAGAGAGGGGCCTGGTGGGTTATAGTCCATGGGGTCACAAAGAGTTGGACATGACTGAGTGGCTAACCTTCCCTATGTGTGTTCACAAGAGTACTAAAAACATCAGGTTTAGTGTGGCTGGAAATTTTGCACAGACAAAGTTAGAGCAAGGAAATAGAGAGAAGGCAGAAATTTAGTAGCAGAAGATAAGGTCAGTAATATAAATCAAGATCATATTTTAAGGGGCTTTTATCTTTTGGGAGGATTTATATTTTGTCCCAGGGCCCTAGAGAACCATGAGTTTTTCATTACAGAAGTTAATATTTTTTCTTAGAAATAGCTCTTCCCAGTATCTACATCTCATCTGTAGAACAGTCACAACTGGGCCAGTACCCAGTATTTACTGTAAGTTTTGAGAGGCGTTTCTGACCCAATATTTACTATGAGTTTTGATAGGTGTTTCTGAATCTTTGACATTTTAAATGGCTGGTCCCACCACCTGTTACACAAGAACGTGCTCTGGCTATCAGCTCCTATCTTCCCTCAATATCTATATCTTTTTCTCATCGCTACAGAATACAAATATACTGGATAAGCTCTCAATGAACTAATTAAGGAAATCTTTGAGAATTACATTTTCGAGATTCAAAAATTTGCACTTTAACATTTTAAAGAATTTAAACATTATGGAATTGTCTCCAAAGAGAAGTGAAACAAAATACAAGCCTTGCTGATCATAGTCATTTAGAAAGCAAGTTAAAAATAACGTCTAATCATTTTTTATTCCTTCTATATGATTATAATCAAGTTAATTCCCTTCTCTACTTTTTGGAGGTAAATGCATGTACATTTACAGGAAAGGAGTGGATTTACTCAACTGCCATCCAACAACTGTTTTGGCAGCATAGATGTTAATAACTTGTTTATCTTTATGTTTAGCATATAGAACTTTGGGCTGCAGGAGATCATTGAGGATGGAATCATTACAGCAGAAATAACTGAATTACTCCTGAACTGTTAATGGTCTTGGCTGGTTTCTTTCTCAAGCATTCCCCTCCTAATCCTCCACTCCTGTCACCACTGATGGACCAATGATCAGTTATAACTGGGCTGGATTAAGAGACACATCAACTTATAGGAGAAATATCAACTTATAATAGAAACATCAACTTCACACCTCTTTTTCTTTCATTTCAATCTTTGTAGTTTAGTCACAGAAATTATCAAAAATATCCTCTACAATTGCTTTTAAAGAAGCAAAAATGAAAGCAGTGATAACCAAAAAGGCTCTTCAACTTAACTACTTATTAATAAATTCTCCACACTTGTGTAAAAGTATTAATTTCAAAAACATTACTTTCACAAAATAATGGTAGTGCTTTTTACTCTTATGAGCAAGACTTTGCAGAGATTGTTTTCCAGAATTGAGCTACGCTGGTATTTAATAAAGGAAGTTTTACTAAGAAGACATCAAAACACCAAGTGATTACTTTTTAATTTAGTCCAAGGTAGAATTCTATAGTTTAAAATCAGTGATCCATTGTGAAATTCAATTTCCCAATTGCTTTATTTATGCATACAATTTAATGATATTTCATACAGTATACATATTCAAAATGCAGTGTGTTTCCACATAACAATATGGGACAGAATTCCAAATACACCTGAGATTTTACAACTTTTCCAAAGACAATAAGTAAGCATTCAAAAACTAATTTTGTTCTATCATTATGGATTTTGTACCATTAAAAGACCCCAAAAAATGCCATTTACTTGTGAAATATAGAAATTAATGGATTATAAAGCTTTTCCCCCTTACTGTTTTTCCCCATACATGCTATTTCAGCTACTTATTAAGAATACTAGCCTAGTTTAGATTTCTTAAAATGCACAAAAAATGTTCACTTGTCTTTCTCAATGTCCAAGTAAGTTGATAATCTCATTTGTTCATTTTTGTGGGGTGTTTTGGGGTCACAGATTAGTGAATAGTTCCTTATTTTATAAGTCAAGAGAAAAGCTCTACAAAAGGAATCTGAGTTATAGCTCTGAGAGGACAACAGAATAAAAGTCAGAAGTGTAGAAGTAGAGATGAAACATAAAACATTTCACAAGTATTTATCTAAGCAATGGTCCTAAGAGATAAGAGTATCATTTCTATAAGAATAACCACTATAAGACCTAAGCAAAAACATTAATCAACATGGTCTTCTGGTCGCCAGTGGGGCCCGGAGCCGGGCGCGGAGCCCCTGACAGTACAGACTCCCAGTGGCAGCAGAATGAGTGCCAGGCAAGTGCCCGGCCTCTGCGAGTGGGCTCCCACGTGGAGGTGATTGGAAAAGGCCACCGTGGCACCGTGGCCTATGTTGGAGCCACCCTCTTTGCTACTGGCAAATGGGTAGGTGTGATCCTGGATGAAGCAAAAGGCAAGAATGACGGAGCCGTCCAAGGCAGGAAGTACTTCACTTGGGATGAAGGACATGGCATCTTTGTGCGCCAGTCCCAGATACAGGTATTTGAAGATGGAGTGGATACTACACCAGAGACACCTGATTCTTCTGCCTCAAAGGTCCTCAGGAGAGAGGGAACTGACTCAAACCCAAAGACCAGCAAACTGCCCACCCGCCCAGCCAGCACTGGGGTAGCCGGGGCCGGTGGCTCCCTGGGCCCCTCAGGCTCAGCGTCAGCAGGTGAGCTGAGCAGCAGTGAGCCCAGCACCCCAGCTCAGACTCCGCTGGCGGCGCCCATCGTCCCCACGCCGGCCCTCACCTCTCCTGGAGCAGCACTCCCACTTCCTTCCCCCTCTAAGGAAGAGGAGGGGCTGAGGGCCCAGGTGCGGGGCCTGGAGGAGAAAGTGGGGACCCTGCAGCTGAAACGTGCAGAAGACAAGGCAAAACTGAAAGAGCTGGAGAAGCACAAGGTCCAGCTGGAGCAGGTGCAGGAATGGAAAAGCAAACTGCAGGAGCAGCAGGCTGACCTGCAGCGGCGCCTCAAGGAGGCTCGCAAGGAAGCCAGGGAGGCCCTAGAGGCAAAGGAACGCTACCTGGAGGAGATGGCTAACACCGCTGATGCCATCGAGATGGCCGCTCTGGACAAGGAGATGGCCGAAGAGCGGGCCGAGTCCCTACGGCAGGAGGCCGAGGTGCCAAGGGAACGTGTGCAAGAGCTCACTACTGACTTGGAGATCCTCAAAGCCGAGACTGAAGAGAAGGGCTCAGATGGTGCCGCATCCAGTTATCAGCTCAAGCAGCTTGAGGAGCAGAATGCCCGCTTAAAGGATGCCCTGGTGAGAATGCAGGATCTTTCTTCCTCAGAGGAGCAAGAGCACGTGAAACTCCAGAAGCTCATGGAAAAGAAGAACCAAGAGCTGGAAGTTGTGAAGCAACAGCGGGAGTGTCTGCAGGAGGAGCTGAGCCAGGCAGAGCGCACCACTGATGAGCTCAAGGAGCAGGTCGATGCTGCTCTGGGGGCGGAGGAGATGGTGGAGACGCTGACAGACCGGAACCTGGATCTGGAAGAGAAAGTGCGCAAATTGAAGGAAACGGTGGGGGACTTGGAAGCAATAAATGAAATGAACGATGAACTGCAGGAGAATGCACGTGAGAAGAACTGGAGCTGCGGGAGCAGCTAGATATGGCAGGAGCACAGGTCCGGGGTGCCCAGAAGCATGTGGAAGCAGCCCAGGAGACCGTCATGGACTATCAGCAAACCATCAAGAAGCACCACCAGCTGACTGCCCACCTGCAGGATGTGAATCGGGCTCCGACAAACCAGCAGGAAGCGTCTGTGGAAAGGCAGCAGCAGCCACCTCCCGAGACTTTTGACTTCAAGATCAAGTTTGCTGAGACTAAGGCTCATGCTAAGGCAATTGAAATGGACTTGAGGCAGATGGAGGTGGCCCAGGCCAACCGGCACATGTCCCTGTTGACAGCCTTCATGACCGACAGTTTCCTTTGGCCAGGTGGGGACCATGATTGAGTTCTGGTGCTGCTGCTCATGCCTCGTCTCATTTGCAAGGCAGAGCTAATCCGGAAGCAGGCCCAGGAAAAGTTTGAGCTAAGCGAGAGCTGTTCAGAGCAGCCAGGACTTTGAGGAGATGCAGGGGAGCAGCTCAGCTTTGCTGCTGGGCTGGTGTATTCACTGAGTCTGCTGCCGGCCACACTCCATCGTTACGAGCACACCCTCTCTCAGTGCAGTGTGGACGTGTATAAGAAGGTGGGCAGCCTCTACCCTGAGAGGAGTGCCCACGAACGCTCCTTGGACTTCCTCATCGAGCTGCTGCACAAGGATCAGCTGGATGAGACTGTCAACATAGAGCCTCTCACCGAGGCCATCAAGTACTACCAGCATCTATACAGCACCCACCTTGCTGAACAACATAAGGACAGTACCATGCAGCTGGCTGACCACATTAAGTTTACCCAGAGTGCCCTAGACTGCATGAGTGTGGAGGAGGGATGGCTACGGGCCTTCTTGCAGGGTGGGCAGGAGGCTTCAGATACTGCCATCCTGCTCCGGGACCTGGAAACTTCGTGCAGTGATACCCGCCAGTTCTGCAAGAAGATCCGGCGGCAGATGCCAGGGACGGATGCGCCTGAGATCCCAGCTGCAGTGGCCTTTGGAGCATAGGTATCCGACACACTCCTCGACTGCAGAAACCACTTGACGTGGGTGGTGGCGGTGCTCCAGGAGGTGGCAGCAGCCGCTGCCCAGCTCGTTGCCCCACAAGGGGCTGCCTGTGGCTGCCTTGGAGGACCTGGCTTTCACAGCAAGCGAGCAGATCTACGGGACCCCTCCAGCAACCCCTATGAGTGTGCAGCCCCTCATCAGCACTGTGAACAGGTTGGCCACAGCCATGCAGGAGGGGGAGTACGATGCCGAGCGGCCCCCTAGAAAGCCTCCCCCAGTTGAGCTGTGGGCTGTGGCTCTTCATGCAGAGATCACGGATGCTGAAGGCCTGGGTTTGAAGCTTGAGGGTCGAGAGACAGTTATTAAAGAGCTGGAGAAGTCACTGAAAATCAAGGGGGAAGAGTTTCAGTGAGGCCGATGTGAGGCTGAGCCTCCTGGAGAAGAAGCTGGACAGTGCTGCCAAGGATGCAGATGAGCGCATTGAGAAAGTGCAGCCTTGGCTGGAGGAGACCCAGAGGCCGCTGCGGAAGGAGGAGAGAAAGAGTTTGAGGAGACCATGGATGCACTTCAGGCCGACATCGACCAGCTGTAGGCAGAGAAGGCTGAGTTAAAGCATTGACTGAACAGCCAGTCCAAGCACACGATTGAGGGGCTCTGGGGGCCCCCTCCCTTGGGTATTGCCACGCTGGTCTCTGGCATTGCTGGGGGAGGTGCCCCTGGGCAGGCTCTGGGGTCTGTGCCTGGCCCAGGGCTGGTGAAGGACTCACCCCTGCTGCTTCAGCAGATCTCAGCCATGAGGCTGCACATCTCCCAGCTCCAGCATGGGAACAGCGTCCTCAAAGGAGCCAAGATGAAGGCATCCTTAGCAGTCCTGCCCCCTCTGCACATGGCCAAACTCTCTCTCCCGCCCCATGAGGGCCCTGACAGTGAGCTTGCCATGGAGCGCTGTATCGTAAAACCAACTAGCTGCTGGAGACGTTGAATCAGTTGAGCGCACGCACCCATGTGGTGGACATCACTCGCTCCCACCCTGCTGCCAAGAGCCCGTCGGCCCAGCTCCTGGAGCAGGTGGCTCAGCTCAAGTCCCTAAACTACACCATTGAGAAGCTCAAGGATGAGGTTCTTAAGGAGACTGTATCTCAGCGCCCTGGAGCCACAGTCCCCACTGACTTTGCCACCTTCCCTTCATCAGCCTTCCTCAGGGCCAAGGAAGAGCAGCAGGATGATGCTGTGTACAAGGGCAGAGTGACCTTCTCGTGCGCGGCTGGCCTTGGCCAGCGGTACCGGCTGGTGCTCACCCAGGAGCGGCTGCACCAGCTTCTAAATGCTTCTTCCCTCACTGCCGGCGGCTGCCCACAGCCCTCCGGGAGCCGCTCCTCCTGCTGCGTGGCCACCAGGCGGCCCCCTGGGAGAACCGCGTGTGTCAGCTCTTCCTGCCCCACTCGGCGTCACGCCCCCCCCTCGGAGCCCTGCCCCTGCCCCTTGACCCGGGTTCCCCTGGCTCCTGCCCCTGGCCTCTGCCAGAGTTCGCTGTTCAGTGGCTCCCTTCTTCCTGAGGAGCTTCGGGGGCTCTAGGGGGTAGGTAGGTTGAGACCTCCGCAACCACAGGTTGAATGAGGTCTCTCCGACTGAGGACTTCACTCCTTGATTAAAGCTGCTTCTGCTTCAAAAAAAAAAAAAATGGTCTTCTTCAAAGACCTAAAATGTACAACTCTTAGGCTAGACTTTTATTTAAAAAAATAATACTTGCTAGAAATACTAGTTACAACTGAAAGGGACATCTCTATTACATTAAAAATGAACACCACAAAATCATACAAAATAATTTGTGCTGTCAGAGATCCAGATCAAGATGGTGAAGTAGGCACATCCTGAGCTCACTTCCTCCCACAGATACACCAAAACTTCAACAGCTCTGAAAGCAACCTGAACACTAGCAGAACAGATTCTCTGTAACTAAAGGTATAAAGACATGGCCACGTCAAGGCAGGTAGGTGCAGCAGAGACACGGTCTAGTCAGGACCCACATATGCTATCAAACGCAAATCTGTATGCCTGTTGCACAATGAGGCCAAGCAATACCAAAACGCAGGTGTTTGGAGCAGAGAAAGGTCTATTGCAGGGTCATGCAAAACCCTGCAGGCTCATGCCTTAAAAATCTCTAATTCCCTAAAAGTTTTCAATAAAGCCCCTTTATAGGAAAGGTAAGGGCGAGGGCGGTTAGTTGTAAACTTCTTGGTGTCAGAAGCTTTATTCTTGAGGTCAGGTGAAGGTCAAGTCACGATGTTCCTCTAAACCTCTATCATTCTCCATTCTGACAAGAAAAGGCAAGGGCCAATGCTCAACTTTCGCCTTCCAAGGACCAGGCCCTGGTCAAGAGGTGGGGGTCCCTCTGTGGGCCTCAGTCAAGCACCCAGTCTGAGTCCTCCCACCAGTGCCCAGGTCCAGCTAAGGAGACAGATCTCCGCTGGTGGTGCCCTCAGGGCCAGGCCCCCAACCCTGCCCAGTCATCATCACTGAGGGAGCCAGGTGCCTAGGACCCAACCAACCCTCAAGTTTTTCACTCAAACTGGAGACAGTTGTTAGTATAGAACCAACAGAAATGCATGTTTTAGCAAATACCAATCCGGTGATTTCCCAGCTCACAACAATTGCCCTTCTTGGAGATTAGGCCCAGCCACACAGGCGAACCCGAAGTCATGATGTGCAATGTTCTTGCTACTTACCCTGACCTCTGGGCACCTCCTTGGAGCAGATAACTGATCTCATCTGTAGCAGTCTTCTGAAACTTGGAACAGTGAGACCAGTGCTGGTTAAAGCTGTTAGCTGAGTAGCAGCGTCCCTGCACTCCAGCTGCTGAAGCCTCCCTGAACTGCGACCCACAGAGACAGACACCGCCATTAGGTCATGGAGGTGGGGATGGGGTGACGTTCTCGACTACCTCAAGGCCTGGGCTTGGCAGTGGGTGCTCCCAGAAAAGGCTCTGGAGCAAGGAGGGACACAACCCTCAGCCTGTCTCCGGGTCTCCCAGCTCAATGGCTGGCAGAGAGCCCCCGCTCTACCTCTCACTGCTCTCTCTGCCACAAGGACCGCTGGGAGCTCACTACTGGCAGAGCCACACCTCTAACCTCCACGCTCAGGGGCTCATGCTAATGGTCTCACTAAGGGTTGAGGGCTAACAGCTGTGTGCTGTCAGGGGTGAGCAGTCCACCCCTATCACAGATGCAGTGACTCACAAGCAGGAGGAATATCACAAAGGCAGAGGTCCCCCACGAGGAGAAATGCAACGAAACTTGATAGAAAACCACTGCAGCAGTCCCGCTGAAAATAATAGTCATTTGTAGCAGAGTGGTGGCAATGGAAATAGAAATCAAGAGTCCAGGAAGCATTTTTTACAATTAGCAGGACTCAGAGATAGACTGTATTGTGCGTGGAGAGGCTGGGATGGTTAGAGTCAGTGTGGGGCATCCTGAGTTTAGAGAGCCTGTGAGATTGTTGTTCTGTTGCGCAGTCATGTCTGATTCTTCGGGATACCATGGACTAGAGCACACCACACTTCCCTGTCCTTCACTATCTCCTGAAATTTGCTCTAAGTCATATTCATTGAGTCCATGATGCCATCCAACCATCTCATCCTCTCTTGCCCCCTTCTCCTGCCTTCAATCTTTCCCAGCATCACAGTCTTTTCCAATGAGTAGGCTCTTCACATCAGGTGACCAAAGTACTGGAGCTTCAGCTTCAGCATCTGTCCTTCCTGTGAACATTCAGGGTTGATTTCCTTTAAGTTTGACTTGTTTGGTCTCCTTGCTGTCCAAGAGACTCTCAAAAGTCTTCTCCAATGCCACAGTTCAAAAGGCATCAATTCTTTGGTGTTCAGCCTTCTTCATGGTCCAACTCTCACATCCAGGGAGAAATATCAATAACCTCAGATATGCAGATAACACCACCCTTATGGCAGAAAGTAAATAAGAACTAAAAAACCTCTTGATGAAAGATGAGAGTGAAAAAGTTGGTTTAAAGCTCAACATTCAGAAAATTAAGATCATGGCAGCTGGTTCCATCACTTCATGGCAAATAGATGGGGAAACAGTGGAAACAGTGTCAGACTTTATTTTTTTGGGCTCCAAAATCACTGCAAATGGTGACTGCAGCCATGAAATTAAAAGACGCTTACTCCTTGGAAGAAAAGTTATGACCAACCTAGACAGCATATTAAAAAGCAAACCTTTGCCAACAAAGGTCCATCTAGTCAAGGCTATGGTTTCCAGTAGTCATGTATGGACGTGAGAGATGGACTACAAAGCTGAGTGCCAAAGAATTGATGCTTTTAAACTGTGGTGTTGGAGAAGACTCTTGAGAGTCCCTTGGACTGCAAGGAGATCCAACCAGTCCATCCTGAAGGAGATCAGTCCTGGGTGTTCATTGGAAGGACTGATGCTGAAGCTGAATCTCCAGTACTTTGGCCACCTTATGCAAAGAGTTGACTCATTGGAAAAGACCCTGATGCTGGGAGGGGTTGGGGGCAGGAGGAGAAGGGTACAACAGAGGATGAGATGGCTGGATGGCATCACCGACTCGATGGACATGAGTGTGAGTAAACTCTGGGAGTTGGTGATGGACAGGGAGGCCTGGCATGCTGCAGTCCATGGGATCACAGAGAGTTGGACACGACTGAGCAACTGAACTGAACTCTCATCCATACGTGACTACTGGAAAAACCATAGTGCTGACTATATGGATCTTTGTTGGCAAAATAATGTCTCTGCTTTTTAATACATTGCCTAGGTTCATCATAGCTTTTTTCCAAGGAGCAAGTATCTTTTAATTTCATGGCTGTAGTCACTATCCACAGTGATTTTGGAGCCCAGGAAAATTAAAGTCTGTCACTGTTTCCATTGTTTCCCCACCTCTTTGCCTTGAAATGATGGGACCAGATGCCATATCTTAGTTTTTTGAATGTTGAGTTTTAAGCCAGCTTTTTACTCTCATCTTTCACTTTCATCAAGAGGCTCTTTAGGTCCTCTTTGATTTCTGTCTTAAGGGTGGTGTCATCTGCCTGTCTGAGGTTACTGATACTTCTCCCAGCAATCTTGATTCCAGCTTGAGTTTCATCAGCCCAGCACTTCACATGATGTACTCTACATATAAGTTAAATAAGTAGGGTAACAATATGTAGCCTTGAGGTACTCTTTTCCCAATTTGGAACCAATCCATTCTTCCATGTCCATTTCTAACTGTTGCCTCTTGACCTGCATGTAGGTTTCTCAGGAGGAAGGTAAGGTGGTCTGGTATTCCCATCTCTAAGAATTTTCCACAGTTTATTGTGATCCATACAGTTAAAAGGCTTTAGCATGTGAGGTATACAATGTTTGGTATAAATGCCTATAAGCTGATGGATATATGGATACAGGGCTCTGAGAAGGTATCAGACCTATAGATGTTAATGGTAATAATAATATTACCTCATAGATCTGTTTAGGAAATTCAATATAAAAAGTGCCTAACTGTACCTGCAACTTAGTAGCTCCTACCCCTCCTCTAAATGACCTTCTCTTCAACTTTGTGAACTTATTCCTGGAGTGAGTACCAGTAGTCCTGGACCCCATTTCCCAGACTGCTAAGATCAATAAATCAACAGAAGTAATGACTTTGATATGTGTTAGTTGCCCAGTAATGTCTAACTCTTTGTGATTCCATGGACTGTAGCCTACCAGGCTCCTCTGTTCATGAGATTCTCTAGGCAAAAGTAGTGGACTGAGGAGCCATTCTCTTCTCCAGGGGATCTTCCTGACCCAGGGATCAAACCCAGGTCTCCAGCGTTGCAGGCAGATTCTTTACTGCCTGAGCCACCAGGAAAGCCCAGAGGCTTTGATTCCAAGCAATATTCAAGTCCTTTCAAATGACCTATATGGTGACTCTAGGAACATCACACAGGTCACCGAAATAAAGTTTTATATTAGAGCTCCACCAAGCCATTTGGCAGGGGAGAGCAGACAAATAAGATCCCCAAGCTTTCCCTAGAAAATGTTTTATATGGTAAAGCATATGTTAAATCAACAATGTTAAGACTCCAAACCATGAAATCAAATTTTCTCAATAGGACCTACTACCCTAAGAAATAAATATGTTTCTATGCCTGTTTGCTCCCTCATCAACTTTTGTGGGTGCCCAGTAATTCTAGAGGTTCTCATGTGGTAATTATACCTATAGTTTGAACACATACCTTTCAAAAAATATATCATTGGTGGAAAATCAGTCCCCATAACAAGATACTACTTACCATAACCCTAGTTACAAAACTATTTCCAAGAAAAAACATTTATAGACTTTGGCTGAGAGAAAGATCGACTATAAATAATAAACATTTCTCTCCTATCTGTGCCATAGATGAAGCAAACATCTTACCTTTTTTTCACCCTCAGTTCAGTTCAGTTGCTCAGTCGTGTCCTACTCTTTGTGACCCCATGGACTGCAGCACACCAGGCTTCCCTTCTTTCACCAGCTCCTAGAACTTGCTCAAACTCCTGTCCATCGAACCGATGATGTCATCCAACCATCCCATCCTCTGTCATCCACTTCTCCTCCTACCTTCAATCTTTCCCAGCATCAGGGTCTTTTCCTATGAGTCAGTTACTCACATCAAGTAGCCAAAATATTGGAGTTTCAGCTTTAGCATCAGCCCTTCCAATGAATATTCAGGACTGATTTCACCCTACAGCAGGTTATAATTAATCTCAAGAAATTGAGTAGGTGAGTGTATATTATCCATGTTCAGACTTGTGGCATATGTCCAAACTTTGTTCATTTTAGTTTTAAAAAGAATCATCAGGAATACAATTCTTGTCAATCAGCCAGTAACTGCCTACACATTGTTCTAAGCACAATTAGTTGAAGACTTAGTTTCCTCACCCTATATTGGGCTCTTTCACACCAAAGTCCTTTGACTATGCTCAGAAATTACAAAATCATGCTAAAGGAAAAAAAAGCCTTGAAATCTAAAGCTCAAATTATTATTTGCATAGATAGATGGTAGATGATACAGAGAGAGAAAGAAAGAGAGATTAAAGATAGATACTTTATTTTAAAACATTTACATTTTGTATGAATCAGCCAAATCAAAATCATTCTTTTTCCAGTGTAAGAAATGCAGATTTCCAATGAACCCATGAACAATTGAATCCATTAAACATTCACAAAACACAAGATTCTGAGAAACACAAAGATATAGGGTAATGTAAGGAAATTTTTCATGATATGAAAATTTTAACCTGAAATAAAAGCATGATCCATTAACCTTATTTCAGAGCCTACTCATTCTCCAAAGCCAACAGGACTTGCAGTTAATGAAAAGCAACACAAAATATTAGAAAGTTTACCTACTGTGGAACTTTAACAAGTCACTTTATTCATTTGAACCTGTCTGCCACCTCTAAATGGGATGATAATTCCTACCAGGCAACACTAGCTAAGGATTAAGGTACTGGATGTGAAGTTACTGTCACACATTTAATACTAATACAGGCCATTACTATTTATTATCACTGTGATTACTATTGATCTGAACTTCATTTTAAGATAACTTATTTAATCATCGCACCATTTCTTAGCCAATATCAGTTTATCACAAGAAAAAGTATTCATTGTCAAGACATCTTGTGACCCATTACTCAGTAACTAGCAAGTAACTTAAGTTGTTTTCTATCAAAATGTCATGTCAAGTTTCAACAAGATTCGTTAGATCATTAGTTGTCAAATTACTGTGTCATCAAGCTGCTATATCTGCTTAACTATTTTATTTTTTTAATCTGAAAATAGCTGCAAGTTTTGCCTGCTTGTCTTTTATATGGAGAACCAATTAAGAATTTCATTCTTTTTATTTTATTGGTGTAACTAGATTAATCATTTTGACATATTAATACATATAAAGCCACAATTTATACTAAATCATTACACAATGCCCTGAAGAAGGTATATCTAAAATATTGGAGTTGATATCTGATAACAAGAAGAGGATATGTCTTATCCAACATAAAGGTACACCTAAGCAACTAGAGAAATAAACAAGTGATGGGGCAAACCACCTAAAATATTCAACTTTGATTTAAATTGTCACCTTTTTCCTCTATTTTAGTTTATAAAACTGAATTATTAAGACGATGTTGCTATTTTATTCATGTGAATTCTTTTTAATTTACTATAAATTGAAAGAATTACTTTTCAACATTAAAATTCACTATCCCATACACCATGTCTGTACACAAATTTTAAACTTTAGATAAATACCTAGTGATGTTGCCTCTACTTTGTGGAAAAAATATTAAAGATGAAAATGTCAAAAAAGTTAAACAGGTATTTCTTTCTTCATACAGATGTTCCATAACTTTTAGATGAGAAGTTCTGTATTATTTGAACATAAATGTACAGAATCAGAAGGAAAAGAAAGTTAAATATCTTAATTTACATCACAAAAGGAAAAATAAAATTTTAAAAGATAGACTCAACAATCAAGTGAACCAGAAGTTTCAAATTCTGGGACTTCCCCGATGGCACAGTGGATAAGAATCTACTGGCCAATGCAGGGGACACAGGTTCAATCCCTGGTTGGGGAAGATCCTACATGCCACAGAGCAACTAAGCTCATGCACAACTATTGAGGGAGGTCTGCATACCTAGAGCCTATGCTCTGCAACAAGAGAAGCCTGCACACCACTCACTGCAACTACAGAAAGCCTGTGCAAAATGACAAAGACCCAACACAGGCAATTAAGCAAATAAAAAATTTCAAATGCTGCAAATGGTCATATATATTTCTTTCTGTTCCTACTTCAACCACACCGAAACTCCCCAAGTGTAGGTTTTTATTCCTCTTGTGCAATTTACTGTCTTCCTGCCTCAGTCTTTTACCTCTGTCCCCACTATCAATCCACATCTCACATGGACCACAAGGCCATCCATCCCAGAGCCCAGCTACACTCATAAACAGTCTTGCCAGAGCCATCACTGTCTGCAAACAAGTTCCAGATATTGTGGCTTTGGCCACCTGAACCCAGAATATGTTTCCTTTCTTACCTCTTACTATTTCATAAAACAGTTTTTTTCCAATTGTTCCTCAAACACTTGATTGGTTAGACATCTTTCAGAAAGAAAAGAAAACAAGTTGGGGAGAATTGCATTCTAATATGGCTCCTGGCTTTCCTTAATATAATAATCTTTGAAAGAATTAATAAATTCTATAGTAAAGAAACTTGTGTCTTTTCTTTTAATCTCATATATTCACATTTTCTTTCTTACCTGACATCAAAACTAATACAATCAAACAAAACAAACAGTCTCACTCTCTTTTCAAAAATACTTACAATGTGTTCTACAGACACACATTAGGAAATTGTGTTCTTAAATTTACCCTGCAGCTGCTGCTACTACTAAGTCGCTTCAGTCGTATCTGACTCTGTGCGGCCCCATAGACAGCAGCTCACCAGATTCTGCCGTCCCTGGGATTCTCCAGGCAAGAACACTAGAGTGGGTTGCCATTTCCTTCTCCAATGCATGAAAGTGAAAAGTGAAAGTGAAGTCGCTCAGTCGTGTCCAACTCTTTGCGACCCCATAGACTGCAACCTACCAGGTTCCTCTGTCCATGGGATTTTCTAGGCAAGAGTACTGGGCCCCAAGCAAATTGAATGCGTGTCTATTCTAGGATCACACCTGTACTTTGACACTCTGTGCCTCCTCATTGCTGCCTAGTGACTTGCACATATATCTTATTTCTGCTACTATGTTGGAAGCTGTTTGAGGATCAGATTATATCTACTTAATTTTATAAAATCTTTCAGAGTGTCATAAACACGGCAGAAATATTCATATTTGTCACCTTAATGAATGCATAGTCATAGCTTATTGAGGGCAGAGACTTTCAGGGTAGAAGGATGAGAATTAGGGGACCCTGAAGAATGCATGAGGAAAGGCCAGTGAATGATAATAGAGCCGACAGAAGTTCTCTCGGCCATATGTAGCCAGGAGAATTGCTTATACCCTTATGGTGGGATGAGACACAAATAGAGCTTCTTTGCTTACAACATAGAGGAAGAAGAAGTAAAACTAAATTTTAAGAAACTGCAATAAACAGCAGGGCTCTCCAAATGGATGGAGCACGTCATTTTGAAAAGGCAGGAATTTTAAAGAAGCAATTGCCATATTCTCAATTTCTGTATATATTTTACCTGAAACTTAATCTGCAAATCACTAAAAGTTCAGGTTCTCCCTTCTCCCTTCCTCCTTCCCTTTTACACTCAACCAGCTTTCCACATGACAAAAAGAAGTCACAGCCCTCTTATGGCTCATTGCCTCCCAAGGTATAAATCTTCCATAGCAGCATAGGAACAACTTTACTGTTGCTTTAATCAAGGCATCATAATCAACTCTCTTATCCATCCGTATAATTTGACATTTTATATTTAATAATGATATGTAAAAGTTTATACAACGTTTATACTGTTTTAGTCAATTGTATGTTAATGTTTATAATGATAACTCAAGGCAGGTAAAAAGTTTAATACTTAAAGACTTTGGTTAGATGAAAAAAATCATTTCAATTTATAAATGATCTTTGTTGCAGAGAAGTATGATAGGGTGATCAATAAAAGTCTTTCAAGCATAAAAGTATATTACATTAGTATAAAATTCTTTGCAGAAAGTGGAATGGAAGTACAAGCTCAAGGAGAAAAAAGAGCAATGTAAAAATTCCAATGATTATATCATATTCCAAAGATTATATCTTATATATATAATACACAAATTATATACATACACAAATTATATACATATATATTTTAATATATATGGTTATCAAACTACTTATGTTTTGTATTGTTTAGAATACATTTAAAAGAGTGATGAAACTTAAAATCTTGTAATGTGAATATTTATAATATACTGATAATTATATACTCTCAAAAAGTTTTCAATTGATTGTGAAAAATGATGAATGTCTATTTTAAAATATATGATGGGTACATTTTCTAAATTTTTCTTCAAAGAAATATGTCGGCAAAAGTGAGACCACAGGCTTAAGGCTAAAAGGAAGAGGTTTAAGACTACTGGCTACCACCCTACTTCTAGACTAGAAAAAAATGAGAAGAAAAAGAAAAAACAACTACTGTTGTGGGCACACACATATACATACACCCCTCTTCCCTCATTGTTCCTAATCCCCATTCTTTGCCTGCCTCTTCCACCAGCTCCACCTCTGACATATTTGGTGGTAAAGCCAAGGGTTTCATTCTTTGGGAAGAACCAAAGACCAGGAACCTTAAATTACTCCAGAACAATGATCTACAGCTGTCACCTTGTCTTCACCCTAGAATGACCCACATTCATAAAGCTAGAAGTTGCAGCAGGCAATGGAGGCCCCCAGGAAAGCGGAAGCAGGGACACTGGCCAGGTGCAGGAGGACCCTGGAGGGATGAACTTGGGTTAAGAGTACAAAGGTGTTCTGGGTGAAAACTGCAGTACACGACTTCAAAAGCTGATCAGGCCCAGAGATAATGGTGGGACTGGTGGTAGGAAGCAGCTCCACCCAAGGCCTGAAAGATGGAGCAGTCAGATGTATAGACAGATGGAGTTGAATATTTGTGAGACATTTTGGGGGCCTTGTGAAGAAGAAGAGATTTGGGTTCAGTCACCCAGAGTAGGACAGTGAGCTGAAGGATGTTATGATATGGCCCTGAGTCCAATGTCATCCTTGACTCGTTTCTCAGACTGAAGATGTCCATGATTGTGTGGGTCATATTTATATCTTCTGTTCTGAAACTCCCTCTTAGAATTGCCTTCACTATGTCCTCGTCAGTCCTGGTATCAAAATCACACAGAGGGCAAAGAAAGTATTCACTTGATTAAGGTTTAAATACCCACAGTGAAGGACAAAAGGAGCTTGAGATGCTAAAATATTGATTTACCACATTAAACAAACTCTGAATATAATTACTTGACCTTTCATTTGCCTGTGCAGACCGGGTTACCTCTAACTGAGGGGGAAAAACATGAGATTTCAACAGGTTTCAGGCTTTTGTAGACCTCAGGATTGCAGATTCATGAACAAGAGCCATCATAAACAGAAACAATAGGAGTGATCCAAGTGTTTAGTATCATAACATACATCAGAAACAATGCTTTTGTCGCTAACCCACACACAAATGCATACATTTCCAGATACTTACCAAGAGGCAGATTCATTTAAGATGGTTGACTATTTCAGTTCAGTTCAGTTCAGTCACTCAGTCGTGTCTGACTCTTTGCCACCCCATGGACTGCAGCACACCAGGCCTCCCTGTCCATCACCAGCTCCCAGAGTTTACTCAAACTCATGTCCACTGAGTCAGTGATGCCATCCAACCATCTCATCCTCTGTCGTCCCATTCTTCTCCTGCCTTCAATCTTTCGCAGTATCAGGGTTTTTTCAAATGAGTCAACTCTTCGCATGACATGGCCAAAGTATTGGAGTTTCAGCTTCAGCATCACTCCTTCCAGCGAATATGCAGGACTGATTTCCTTTACGATGAACCAGTTGGATCTCCTTGCAGTCCAAGGGACTCTCAAGAGTCTTCTCCAACATCACAATTCAAAGGCATCAATTTTTCGGTGCTCAGCTTTCCTTATAGTCTAACTCTCACATCCATACATAGCTACTGTTAAAAACATAGGTTTGACTATATCGACCTTTGTTGGCAAAGTAGTGTCTCTGCTTTTTAATATGCTGTCTATGTTGGTCATAACTTTTCTTCCAAGGAGCAAGCGTCTTTTAATTTCATGGCTGCAGTCACCATCTGCAGTGATTTTAGAGCCCAAAGAAACAAAGTCTGTCACTGTTTCCACTGTTTCCCCATCTATTTGCCATGAAGTTATGGGACCAGATGCCATGATCCTAGTTTTCTGAATGTTGAGTTTTAAGCCAACTTTTTTCACTCTCTTCTTTCACTTTCATCAGGAGGCTCTTCACTTTCTGCCATAAGGGTGGTGTCAGGTTATTGAGATTTCTCCCGGCAATCTTGATTCCAGCTTGTGCTCCCTCCAGCCCAGCGTTTCTCATGAAGTACTCTGCATGTAAGTTATATAAGTAGGGTGAAAATATACAGCCTTGATGTACTCCTTTCCCTATTTGGAACCAGTCTGTTGTTCCATGTCCAGTTCTAACTGTTGCTTCCTGACCTGCATACAGATTTCTTAAGAGTCAGGTCAGGTGGTCTGGTATTGCCATCTCTTTAAGAATTTTCCACAGTTTGTTGTGATTCCACAAAAAAATATTTTCTCCACTGAAAACAGTCAAACAGTTAACTTAGGAAAACTTATTTCTGACCAAAGAAAAGTTCTCTGGAGTTCTCTTGGATAAATGTTTGTCTATTCCTGTGCTCTGTGACTTAAAGAAATGAGCACTACCCTGGAATCAGATGACCTCAATTCCAACCTAACTCTACCATTTACTATTTGGTTACCTTAGACCTCAGTTACTTCCTCTGTAAAATGAAGATAGTGCCTGCCTCAAGGGATTGTAAAATTAGAATAAAAGTAAAGTTGTTAATGTCAATGTTAATTAATTTTCTTTTCTTATGACACCTGAAACGTATTATGCCTGCATTAAGTACTAGAATGTGAATTGGTCTCCACCTGACAGCAAAACAACAATGAACTGAAATATAAATATAAAAGAATAATAAGCACATTTTTATTGGTTGAGCAAAAGGGCCAACATTAGAAAAAGCAAAAACCTGCAAATTACATGAATCTAGGTTAATTGTTCAGGAGGTTTTCTGGTTGCAGTGAAGACTTAAAAATTTAAATCACTGTATTCATAGATATTCAGATATATCTAATTTAGCCTAAATTGACCTCTCAACATAAATAAATGAGTCATATGATGAGTCACATAAAAATATTAATTTTTTAAATGAAAAAATATCAAGAAGATGATTTTATTTTAAGGAACTAAGCTTTATTTTTTAAAGAAGCGACTAGAAGGCTCAATGGTAAAGAATCTGCCGACCAAAGCAGGAGACACAAAAGACACGGGTTCGATCCCTGAGTCAGGAAGATCCGCTGGAGGAGGAAACAGCAACCCACCAGTGTTATTGTCTGGAGAATTCCATGGACAGAAGGAGCCTGATGGGCCGCAGTCCATGGGGTCTCAAAAGAGGAGGACAGGACTGAGCAAACATACAAAGCCTATAGAAATGCCAATAGAAAATATTTTAGACAAAAATAATAATAGCTATTATACTGATATTAATAAGTATCTAAGATTGACTGATACTTATTATCAGATACCAACTGAGTGCTGGTATGTTACAGACATTGGTAGGGAACATTTATATATATATTAATTCCTCTTAGCCCCACAACAACCCTACAAGATAGGCATTATTACTGATGTGGCTGTTATTATTATGACTTTATGAAAGAAGAATTTGAGGCCCAGAAAGGTCTCCCAACTAGAAGGGAGAGGATCCTGAAAGTTGGCTTGCTTAACTGCTAGGGGGTAATGCTATTGGAAATAGTCTGTGAGACCTGAGGAAAATGAAAATAAAAAGAAAACGGTCAAAGGAGCTTTTTCCGTCTGATTGTATTCTCACTCCATGTCCCCATGGGGCTGATATAAGCACAGATCTTTTGTTAGAGCCAAGAAAAGGAGCATATTCTGCCTACATCAATTTTATTAGTGCCAATTTAGTTACCCTTTTAACAGTATGATTTGAAACACTTGTGAACATAAAAGCACTGGTAAGATTTCATTGTTGTTTTTGTTTTTACTGGTGAGAAAGACGATGTTGATATAAAACAAACATAATTGAGAATTTTCTAAATGTACACCTATTTTTATTTTATTATGCTAAATAAACCCTTTAGTGTGTTATAAAATACATGATATAATAATAAGTTCCCATTTACCACATCAATACAAGAAATGGTAACAATTTTCTATATTATTCAAGACATAAATAGGTAGAGAGATGCTGAGTAAAGTCCTGGCTTTATGATTATTATTGTTGCCGCTGTTCTTCCCATTTCCAAATTAGTGGTACTTCTCTCAGGAATAGTAACCTGCCGAAGACAGTGAATCCTATTTGCCTCTAGCAAAACAGTCACTTCTAATCCACGCTTAGGATTTCAATATGATCATCAGGTATTCAGTGCTGGCATGCACATTGTCTCTTCAGCATGCCTGACTCTGTGCAGTCCCATAGACTGCAGCCCGCCAGGCCCCTCTCTCCATGGGATTCCCCAGGCAAGGATACTGGAGTGGGTTACCATGCCCTCCTCCAGGGGAACTTCCCAACACAGGGAGCAAAGCTACATCTCTTGGATCTCCCACATCGCAGCCAGATTCCTTACCCACTGAGCCACCGAGGAAGCCCCAGACGCTTGGTAGCACTTCGAAAATAAAGCTTGGATGACTCAAATTCTATGCTCGTGTCTGGGAGCCCTCTCTAACTCGTAAAACCATTGGTAGGTCTCAAGCAATCAGGTATGCACACCTTCACAGAAAGGGAGTGACAAAATTTGACTAGTTTATCCAAGAAATAAAAGGAAAACTCAAAACAACATGGTCTCTGTTTTAAGGAATGAGCTCAAACAGAGCAATTGCATACTAATGGTGATAATAAAAGCAACAGCCCAATGAACATTTAATGTCATAGACACTGTTCAGACTCGGCCTAAAATACCTAAAGACAATGTCCACTTTGGATCTACATCAATCTCAAAATTATCTTAGCTATCAAGCGACTTCTGTTGCTTTGCATGTGCCAGTGATGAGATAGGCACCAGGATCAAGTGGATAATTAGTAGAGAGACACAGCCTCTGACCTTGTGGAGTCGATGAGACTGGATTGAGTGAGGGAGACCAAGAAGTGATGGACAGTGGTAAGACGATGAAGTGAGATGGGAGAAACAAGAGTAGAAAAAGATGGGCAGAAGAATGAGAGTGACATAATGGAATACATGTAAAAGTAAGAAAGAGAAAAGTTGTCCCCAAAGACTCAGAAGCACTCAGCTCTGCTTTATTCAATGATCTGAGAGAACACTTAATGTAACTTTTTTTATAATACCAAAACCTTTCATTATTATAGCAGTCTTCATAAGGAGTCTAACTTTATATTCTTAGATTAATATTTATAGTTTCTAAGGCAAACAGTAGGTTTCCATATTTTATTATATTACTTTCTTTTTCATTAAAATTAACATGCTGCAGAGATCAAGATCTAACAATGAGGTGATAAAAAATGAAAAACTGTAAATGTCAGCTCCTTATGAGGCCATAATAGCTTAATGACTGATACTGCATCAACAGTGTATGTAGAAACAATACACACAGTATACATATATATTTTTAATTAATCATATCATCTGTATTATTTTTTAGAAAAGTACTATAAGCAGGAATAAACAAAATTACTTTTGCGTAGCCATAAAAAGTATTTATTTCTAAAATAGATAGCTTTTTATTATTAAATATGTACATTACATGTACAGTATTAATACATAACTTTATATATTACATACCTCATATGTAATCAGTGAAAAGCCATGATTATTTATAAAAGAACATTTTTAGCCATTAAATCACTATATCATGAGTCACTGAAATTTTCAAGCACATTTTTTGTGATAAAATTACCTTATAGCATATTCCCTCCATTCCTTTATAACTCTTCCTTCAATAATTAATTAGAAAAAATGAATTTGTATTAGTTTAAAGAAACTATTTTGTGAAAGGAATGTTAAATCTCTGTCTCAGACAAAAACATTTACACAGTTTGCTTTAACCATAATTAGGGAAACTGTGACCAATGCAATGTTCTTTGTACAAAGAAAGAAAGGAAGCTAGCTATAGCACAGCCGCAGTATCTCTAGTGTGGTATCAAAGATGATTTAAATAGGATCCTTTTTTTTTTTTTTAAATTAGTTGGAGGCTAATTACTTCACAACATTGCAGTGGTTCCCGTCATACACTGACATGAATCAGCCATGGATTTACATGTGTTCCCCGTCCCGATCCCCCCTCCCACCTCCCTCTCCACCCGATCCCTCTGGGTCTTCCCAGTGCACCAGGCCTGAGCACTTGTCTCATGCATCCAACCTGGGCTGGTGATCTATTTCACCCTAGATAATATACATGTTTCGATGCTGTTCTCTTGAAACATCCCACCCTCGCCTTCTCCCACAGAGTCCACAAGTCTGTTCTATACATCTGTGTCTCTTTTTCTGTTTTGCATATAGGGTTATCATTACCATCTTTCTAAATTCCATATATATGTGTTAGTATACTGTATTGGTCTTTATCTTTCTGGCTTACTTCACTCTGTATAAGGGGCTCCAGTTTCATCCATCTCATTGGAACTGATAAATAGGATCCTTTAGCATTGGATAACCTAGATAAAATCAGTGCCAGAAATTCAATGGAATGAAATAAACATGATTTTGTGGTATCTTACAGTACAGCCTAATGAGAGAAATAACAAGATGTAGAAAATATCTCTATATGTGGGCATTTAGAGAAAGAACAGGAACGACTATTTGTGAATAACTCAACCTTCAATTCATATACTATACACAGCCTATGAAACATTTCACATACTGTAACTCTGGAGCTGTAATCTTACATTAGAGTGGAGCTGGTGCTACTCCAAACCTGTCTCATTGGGTAGTCACATATTTTTCTTACATGCCACTGGTTATAAGACATTTTTTAAGTTCTTCTAAGAATGAAAAAAAGCATTGCCAATTAAAGATAGCATGCCCTTGTTTGTAAGACACATCCCATTTCCAGAAATACTAAAGTATGAAAAAATGTACATCTTGGAGTCAGTGAAATCTCATAAAGAAAATTTCATTCAAACTGTCCTCTGGTCTAGTCTTTAATTTATATTATTAATGTTTCCCCAGTGGCCTAGGCTGGTTCAGGTTTCATACCCAATATCAGAATAGCAGCAAGTCTCCTTTACTCAATTCTGAATAGTAAGCTCCTTTTTCTGTCACCGTAGCTGCTTCGGAGAACACCTTTAATCATGCCTCAGTGCCTCTCCCCTGATGGCCCCTCATGGCTCCAGCAAGATCTGTACCATCCTTGAGAGTAAGGAAGCCCATGCTTTCCTACAGTGCTTCCTGCCAAGTATCATCACAGCATGTCTCCTTACCACCCATGTGATGGATTGGTATTGTCGCAAAGATAACACTGGAGCGACTGGTGTTAACAGGAAGAGAACACAAGCTACTTGACTGGGAATAAAAGATACACGAACATGTTGCATAAAGTTAGGGGAGGCAGAATATGAAAGCTAAGCTTCCCAGGCCCTCATACCCCCTACAATGTTTGCTGCTGATCATGATATCTCCTGGTTGGAATCCGTGGGGCAGGAATGGAGATGCAAACACAGACTTGTGGACACAGCAGGGGAAGGAGCAGGTGGGTGAATTGAGAGAGTAGCGTTGGAACATATACATTACCACATGTAAAACAGACAGCTAGTGGGAAGATGCTGTGTAACCCAGGGAACTCAGCTCTGAGCTCTGTGATGACCTAGAGGCGTGGGATGGGGGGAGTGGTGGCAGGGAGGGCACATAGGTATGCCTAGAGCTGATTCAGATCGCTGTACGCCAGAAACCCACACAACATTGTAAAGCAACTATCCTCCAACGAAAAATAAATTAACAACAAAAAAGATCCTGTCATTGGATTTTTGATACCCTCCTGTCCTCCAACAGGGCACCAGCTATGCTGAAGACCTTAGGTACGTGGTACCTACTAGAGTCTGGGGGGCCACAGTTTATGGGGTTGCCAAGAGTCAGATACAACTGAGCGACTGAGCACACACACAACATGTGCTACATGCTGGTCCAAAAGGTGTGATAACCAGCACATCTCTGGCACATCCTGATTAGTGGCTTCAGGACCAGGTGAAACAAAGATCGGTTCCCCAGGCATAACATCCCCCAACAGAACTATGTTTGGAGCTAGAAATGTCTCCTTTATCCCCATATATACTTTATTTCCAATTTTGCTTTTTTGTTGGAAAAGAATATCTTATTATGTTGAATGTTACCAGAAGTCTCTCTCACTGAGCAGGCACAGAGAGACTTTGTGACATTCAATATGACTCATGTGGGCATTGTCTTGTCCACAGCAGAATGGGGCATTAATATTTCTATGTCTAACCATTTCAAGTCTACTTACAAGTAGAATAAGCTGCCCAGTTCAAAGTGTGGAACATAATGGCTGTTGAAATTTTGATTCCTTAGGTGAAACTTCTGATATTCTAATGACACTTTATTAAAGGGAGAGAAAAAAGTAGCCTTTTGAATCACAGAAAGTTCACTTCCACCACCTACCCAGAGACATCTGTGAAATGACTAGTGAGAGGAAAATACATCTCACAAGAATCTTACCTCTGAACTCTTTCAGTTCTGTCCTCAGATCAAGAAAACTAATCATTAGGGGAAAATGCCTACACTGTTTTATTTTTAGCTCTAGTAAGGAGAAACCTATTATTTCTTTCACTTCCTGGATGAGACAGAAAATATTCTCTAGGAGTCTAATAACATAAAATATTCTGCTGATTTTTCCAATTGTGGGGAAACACCTATATTTTATTGTAAATGGAGGATAAATTATGAGTCACAGAAGCAAAAGCTGATTTCTAAAATTCTACTTTGGTTACAGATAAGACGAGGATGACCTGATTCAACATGTTCAGTTCAGTTCGGTTCAGTTCAGTCTCTCAGTCGTGTCTGACTCTTTGTGACCCCATGAACCGCAGCACACCAGGCCTCCCTGTCCATCACCAACTTCCAGAGTCCACCCAAACCCATGTCCATTGAGTCAGTGATTCCATCCAACCATCTCATACTCTGTCATCCCCTTCTCCTCCTGCCCTCAATCTTTTCCAGCATCAGGGTCTTTTCCAATGAGTCAACTCTTCACATGAAGTGGCCAAAGTATTGGAGTTTCAGTTTCAACATCAGCCCTTCCAATGAACACCCAGGACTGATCTCCTTTAGGATGGACTGGTTGGATCTCCTGGAAGTCCAAGGGACTCTCAGAAGTCTTCTCCAACACCACAGTTCAAATGCATCAATTCTTTGGTGATCAGCTTTCTCTATAGTCCAACTCTCACATCCATACATGACTACTGCAAAAACCATAGCCTTGGCTAGACAGACCTTTGTTGGCAAAGTAATGTCTCTGCTTTTTAATATGCTGTCTAGGTTGGTCATAACTTTTCTTCCAAGGAGTAAGCATCTTTTAATTTCATGGCTGCAATCACCATCTGCAGTGATTTTGGAGCCCCCCCCCCCCAAATAAAGTCAGCTGCTGTTTCCACTGTTTCTCCATCTATTTGACATGAAGTGATGGGACCAGATGCCATGATCTTAGTTTCCAAATGTTGAGCTTTAAGCCAACTTTTTCACTCTCCTCTTTCACTTTCATCAAGAGGCTCTTTAGTTCTTCTTCACTGTCTGCCATAAGGGTGGTGTCATCTGCACATCTGAGGTTATTGATATTTCTTCTGGCATTCTTCATTCCAGCTTGTGCTTCCTCTAGCTCAGCATTTCTCATGATGTACTCTGCATATAAGTTAAATAAGCAGGGTGACAATATACAGCCTTGACGCACTCCTTTTCCTATTTGGAACCAGTCTGCTGTTCCATGTCCATTCTAACTGTTGCTTCCTGACCTGCATACAGGTTTCTCAAGAGGCAGGTCAAGTGGTCTGGTATTCCCATCTGGAGTGACTATAAATGGTCCTGACCTCTCAGGACCATTCTGGTAAGTTGGGATTTGGACCCATTTCTGTGCGTGGCGCTGTGATGCAGTGGCAGTGGGAGGCACTCTCACTGACCCATCGCTTTCCTACACTCTGGCCTGGGCGGGTAGCACGAGATGGGCTACATGGAATGGGTCTCCCCACAAGAGAGGGGAGAGCAGGCACTGGAAGAGTGCTGGACAGACACGAGCAACAGAGCTTTCTCTGATTTTCCTTTAATACCAGCTTCATATTTCTACATGGTATTGACTCCTGGTCAGTGGAGTGGAAACACAGCAATGCGTTAACCACCATTGACTAATTATTGTTAAATAATAATTGAAAGAAAATCTATTTCCTATGATGTAGATGCTTGTCCGAGATCTATACGATGCCCTCTCAGTATTTTCAGTTTTTTCAGGTTTTATCTCAAAATAATTTTTTATCATCCTTTATACTGGATGCTGAGGGTGTTTTAATCCTCACTCTAGGTATATATATTTATGCCTTGAGAATTTTATGATATACCAAAAATCCACTGAGACACATAGAGCTGTATCATTTTCCTGTCTTCTGAGAAAGCTGGCATATATTGTTAAATGTAGATAAAATGTGTTTTAACAAAAGTAATTCAGAGCTATCATTGGTAAATAATGAGATATAAACAGGAAAATACTGAAAAGTAATAGTTTTTAAATAGGATTAATTATTAACTAACTACTCATTTGGAAGTGCAAGTCCAATTTATGTAACTGCTTGATTAAATACATTTTTACTTTGATATGATAAGAATGTAATAATTCACTGCTTTTTTCACATTTATCCAGCTCTTTGGATTATAGTTTATATTTCAGACAATTAAGAATGCCAGGCATTTCAACATATATCTACCTGTTAGGATGGATCTACAGCAAAGAGGAAAAAAGAAAAAGACATCTAACTTAAACTAGCTTAAATATGAAAGACCAAAGTAGGTTAAACCTTAGTTTGACTTAATTAAGAGAGTTTTCTACTTTATACCCCTTTGTGGGTCAGCATCCTATTGATAACTGAGTCTGGGGCTCACATCCTACAGGAAAACATTGAAAAAAGAAATCATTTACAAGTTTCCTGGAATAGCAAGATCAACTTTTCCAGGAGCCTTCAGCAAACTTTTTTCATAGGCTTTAACCCAAATTATATCAAAGACCCATTTCTACACTAATCATTGACAAACATATTAAACAAATCATTTTTACCCCTAGAACTGGCAAAGGATCAGCTATTCCTTATGGTAATTAGCAGCACTAAATCACACTTCTTAGAGGAAGATAAAAGGGCAAAATAGGTATTGGGTAGGCACTAACTACTCCCCTAGGATGAAGTTCAAGCAATATATTTTGCTTGAGAAAATGGGTGGAATACTTAGTTTAGAAACGTGTTCAGTATGTAGACTTTCCTGACATCCTATTTTTTTGCTTTAAGAACAATAGTGTATGCATATGTGCATGCTCAGCCATGTCAAATTCTTTGCGATCCCATGGACTATAGCCTGCCAGGCTCCTCTGTCCAGAGAATTTTCCAGACAAGAATACTGAAGTGGGTTGCCATTTCCTTCTCCAGGGGATATTCCTGACCCAGAGATCGAACTCATGCCTCCTGCATTGGTAGGCAGATCCTTTACCACTGTGCCACTTGGGAAACCCATAAGAACAATTATCAATTAAAATGAAATCAGATTTTAAAATTACTAATAATCTCACTTCTAACTCAATTTCCTTTAAGATCATGGCCTTATTTTTTCAACTATTTACATTATAAACATCTCTTTATATTGTGATACAGTTTCATATCCCTATTATTAATTCCTTCATAAAATTTTGACAAGTTCGTGCATATAACTGACAATGTTCAATTGTAGAATTGTGCATGAGTACGTGCTCAGTCGTGTCTGACTCTTTGCGAACCATGGACTGTATCCTGCCAGGCTCTTTTGTCCACATAATTTTCCAAGCAAAAATACTAGAGTGGGTGCCATTTCCTACTCCAGGGGATCTTCTTGACCCAGGGATGAAACCTGCATCATCGGCAGGCAGATTTTTTACCACTGCACCACCTGGGAAGTCCCATTGTAAAATTAATTTAAATTTAATTCTAAAATATTTGGTTGTTTCCTACATTTTTCATCATTTTCATGATTTGAGGGGGTTAATTCCTTATTTTCAACCTATCTTAGAAGTAATGTCATTGTTCCCAAGAAACAAAAATGGCAGCGTGACTACTTCACCATCTGAATGCCACTTTTAGACAATAAACTCTAGATCCCAATAAACAAAGAAGCATCTCCTGATATGATCCAGACAGGGAATATACTGTATTTGAATGCCAGAAAAATCAAGAACATCATTTGGAAGTAAATTGTACTAGACTATAGACCAGAAAATATGTTACAGAGTAATGCTTGTGAA
The DNA here is from genome assembly GCF_023699985.2 of Odocoileus virginianus. NCBI lineage: Eukaryota > Metazoa > Chordata > Mammalia > Artiodactyla > Cervidae > Odocoileus > Odocoileus virginianus. Next base: position 93,555,159 of record NC_069674.1, on the reverse strand, counting down.
GTCTCAAAGAGGCTTCTTACCATCTTTAAATTGAGCCTATTCATATAACATGATGTCAAGAATAAAATGACAAAAATAGTCTCTGCCCTCTCTGCTGCCAACAGATGGGGAGATTGTTTGACAGTACATTGTAATCTTTGAAATAATATTTACTTCTCTGCTTTCAAAAGTAATATATGCTCATTGTGGACTTTTTTAAAAATTCAGGAAAAAATATATAAAAACAAATATAAGCTATCTGTAAACCTATAGTTCAGAAATAACTCTTAGCGTCGCCTTTAATGTTGTTTCTACAATTTGTATTTTAATGTTATAAAGTTAGATGTAGTTCTGTACCCCCTTCAATACTTCATATTGTGAGGGGTGATTTCAAGCAGTAGAATACCAATTCGAAATTGAGTGACACATTATATTTTGATAGACTGTACTTTATGTCAAAGTAAAAAAAAAAAAAAAAAAGATCTTCAATACACTGACATCAAGTTTTTCTCTATAAAGTAAGCAAAGAAAATTTCTCTGATGTGATCACCAGGCAGCAGTCACAGAAGCAGTGGATTCCTGATGTTGTTGCTCTCTTACCCAGAAATACTTAAAATGCAGGGTACACAGTGAGGCAGCAGGCATGGGGCTGTTCCCCACTAACCCTGCATACCCCTCCACATGCATAATACAAGACGGACATCATCTCAGTGCTCTAAGAACTTTCGTTTTAAGTGAAAACCCTAGGGTCAGAACTCCACACAGCAGCTGTCCACTCACCAACTGAGCATTTACCTGAGGGTGTGTATATCACCACCAGCTATCTAGTCTGACAGGCTCGATCCCTGTCACCTGGCTTGAGTCTGAAGTCAGACTCAAGGGACTAGAGCCACCCAACCCTACTATGCCACTCTCATCATTTTTTTCTTTTTAAATTTGCTTCTTTTTTGCTGTTGTTACTGCACACAACTTGTGGGATCTTAATTCCCTGACCAGGGAGGCCAGGGATTGAACCCAGGCCCTCAGCAGTGTAAGCCGGGAGACCTAACCTCTAGACCACCAGGGAAGTCCCCCAAATGTTCTACATAGTGTTATCTTAGAAAGACAAGACAAAGAACCAGAAATCTATTTTTCTGAAAATAAAAGTTTTCAGTCCCTCGTGGACATCTTTGCAATTCAAGCAGATGGTTGTCCCTGGAAAAGCAGTCTGGAGATAAAGTAGAAGACTGTCTTTTTAATTGCTTCTACAAAATGATGTAGGCTTCTCCCTAAGATTCGGGATAATATTCTATGGTCTGTGTGCACCTGGGGGTGACAACTGACAACGCAAAAGTATACTTAGCTTCCCTTCCCACCAGTAACAGCAACATGGATGCTTCTATGTGTGAGTGTGATGCAGTTGGAAACATCAACATTGCCAACTCCTCTCTGCCTTGATCTATTTTTGCAATACGTCTTTTTCATCAATTACAGTTGGGCATTTGTGCATAGTCTGCCCTCTTGGATTGGAATTTCTCTTCTACTGAATTTTCACTGTGATCACCCATGAAAACTGCATGGCAGGAATTGGAATCAGAATTGCAGGCTCAATGTTCTCCCCACTACATAACTGTGTGTTTTTAGTCAAGTGATTAAATGCCCTGAAGCCTCAGTTTTTCCTCATGTGAAAATGGAGTGAAAATGTCAGAACTTCTTATGTTGCAGTTATTTTGAGGTTCCAGTGAGATAATGTTTATCTGAAAGTTTACTCACTCAAATACAAAAGTAATTATAGCTTCCATGCTTAAACCCTTGAATGGCTCTCTCAATTTATAATAAGGTTCTAAACACTTATGACGTCCTTTCTTATCTTGCCTTGTTTCTATCCAGCATCATTTCCTGTATCTTCCTGCTGGCACTTCAACACATTAGCCACTTCATTCAGCCATTTCATTTTCAAAATAAATGGGGGGTGGGGGGAAGTCAATTTGACTATCTTTTTAAAGCATATCCTCTGCATGCTGTTCTGAGACAAAAATCCTTTGAATACCAAAATGTAATATTAATACAGGTGAACTTTGTATTATGACTCTGTCTGAGCTTTATAAAAGATGGTTTGCTCATTTCAAAACTGTTTCATACTCAACAGGTGGTATGCCCTGTGTGGCTAATTCAGAGTGGAGTCAACAGCAGACGGATAAACAGCTTGGCATCTGGCTTTGGCCCTGCTGCAGAAATGCCAAGAGAAGCCCTAGCATCCCTCATTACCTGCCTTTTCTAAGGTTTCTGTTGTCACACGAATGGCTCATTTTGTGGCTCCAGCAATGCTTGAAATTGACTGTCTGGTATCACAGAATGCCTGACCCTGACCAGGGGGCAAATGTCAAGCCATGCCAGAATACACAGCTTGGTTTCAAACTGACGAACAAAATTCACTTAGGGGAAGGGCATTGTGCTGATTTGATGCCAAGAACTGTGGAAAATTATTCCACCTTAATTTAGAAGTTCACTTTTCAGCTTGCTAGTCAGCCATGGTAAACATGAAAGTTATAGAAACATATCCACCCCTTTTATCCTTTCTCCTGTGTTTTGTCACTTCCACTCCTCAAAAACCCACATGGAAATACAAAGCACTCAATGTGGTCTGCTTTTGCTATGGATTTGCTTCAGTGGGATTCCCAACAAGCAGCACTTGAACTGGGTATTCTTAGACAAGAGAGTAAGGGAGTGCTTTCAAGAAACTAAAGGAAACAGGATGGACAGGAGAAGAAGTTTGACAATGATGTAACTTCAGAAGTCTACCTTCAGACTTCAGATGCCATGTAGGGCCACCCAAGATGGATGAGTCATGGTGGAGAGGTCTGACAGAATGTGGTCCACTGGAGGAGGGGATGGCAAACCACTTCAGAATTCTTGCATTGAGAACCCCATGAACAGTATTAAAAGGCAAAAAGATAGAACACTGAAAGATGAACTCCCCAGGTCGGTAGGTGCCCAATATGCTACTGGAGATCAATGGAGAAATAACTCCAGAAAGAATGAATGGATGGAACCAAAGAAAAACAACAACCAGTTGTGGGTGTGACTGGTGATAGAAGCCAAGTCTGATGCTATAAAGAGCAATATTGCATAGGAACCTGGAATGTTAGATCCATGAATCAAGGCAAATTGGAACTGGTCAAATAGGAGATGGCAAGAGTGAACATCGACATTCTAGGAGTCAGTGAACTAAAATGGACTGGAATGGGTGAATTTAACTCAGATGACCACTATATCTACTACTGTGGGCAAGAATTCCTTAGAAGAAATGGAGTAGCCATCAGTCAACAAAAGAGTCCAAAATGCAGTACTTGGATGCAGTCTCAAAAATGACAGAATGACCTCTATTCGTTTCCAAGGCAAACCATTCAATATCACAGTAATCCAAGTGTATGCCCTGACCAGTAACCCAGAAGAAGCTGAAGTTGAACAGTCCTATGAAGACCTACAATACTTTTAGAACTTCCTATGAAGACCTACAATACCTTTTAGAACTAACACCCAAAAAAGATATCTTTTTTATTATAAGGGACTGGAATGCAAAAGTAGGAAGTCAAGAAACACCTAGAGTAACAGGCAAATTTGGCCTTGGAGTACGGAATGAAGCAGGGCAAAGGCTAACAGAGTTTTGCCAAGAGAACACACTGGTCATAGCAAACACCCTCTTCCAACAACACAAGAGAAGACTCTACACATGGACATCTAGATGGTCAACACCAAAATCAGATTGATTATATTCTTTGCAGCCAAAGATGGAGAAGCTCTATACAGTCAGCAAAAACAAGACAGGGAGCTGACTGTGGCTCAGATCATGAACTCCTTATTGCCAAATTCAAGCTGAAGAAAGTGGGGAAAACCACTAGACCATTCAGGTATGACCTAAATCAAACCCCTTATGATTATACATTGGAAGTGAGAAATAGATTTAAGGGACTAGATCTGATAGAGTGCCTGATGAACAGCGGACAGAGGTTTGTGACATTGTACAGGAGGCAGGGATCAAGACCATCCCCAGGCTGGATGCATGAGACAAGTGCTCGGACCTGGTGCACTGGGAAGACCCAGAGGAATCAGGTGGAAAGGGGGAATCAGGATGGGGAATACATGTAAATCCATGGCTGATTCATGTCAATGTATGACAAAAACCACTACAATATTGTAAAGTAATTAGCCTCCAACTAATAAAAATAAATGGGGGGGAAAAAAAGACCACCCCCAAGAAAAAGAAATGCAAAAAAGCAAAATGGCTGTCTGAGGAGGCCTTACAAATAACTGTGAAAAGAAATGAAGTGAAAAGCAAAGGAGAAAGGAAAGACATGCTCATTTGAATGCAGAGTTCCAAAGAATAGCAAGGAGAGATAAGAAAGCTTTCCTCAGTGATCAATGCAAAGAAATAGAGGAAAACAAAAGAATGGGAAAGACTAGAGACCTCTTCAAGAAAATTAGAGATACCAAGGGAACATTTCATCCAAAGATAGGCTCAATAAAGGGCAGAAGTGGTATGGACCTAACAGAAGCAGAAGACATTAAGAAGAGTAGCAAGAATACAGAACTGTACAGAAAAGATCTTCATAGCCAAGATAATCACAATGGTGTGATCACTCACCTAGAGCCAGTCATCCTGGAATGTGAAGTCAAACAGGCCTTAGGAAGAATGGCTACGAACAAAGCTAGTGGAGATTTGATGAAATTCCATTTGAGCTATTTCAAATCCTAAAAGATGATGCTGTGAAATTGCTGCACTCAATATGCCAGCAAATTTGGAAAACTCAGCAGTGGCCACAGGACTGGAAAAGGTCAGTTTTCATTCCAATCCCTAAGAAAGGCAATGCCAAAGAATGTTCAAACTACCACACAATTGCACTCATCTCACACACTAGTAAAGTAATGCTCAAAATTCTCCAAGTCAGGCTTCAGCAATATGTGAACTGTGAACTTCCAGATGTTCAAGCTGGTTTTAGAAAAGGCAGAGGAACCAGAGATCAAATTGCCAACATTTGCTGGATCATCAAAAAAGCAAGAGAATTCCAGAAAAACATCTATTTCTGCTTTATTGACTATGCGAAAGCCTTTGACTGTGTGGATCACAATAAACTGTGGAAAATTTGGAAAGAGATGGGTATACCAGACCACCTGACCTGCCTCCTGAGAAACCTGTATGCAGGTCAGGAAGCAACAGTTAGAACTGGACATGGACCAACAGACTGTTTCCAAATAGGAAAAGAAGTACGTCACCCTGCTTATTTAACTTATATGCAGAGTACATCATGAGAAACACTAGGCTGGATGAAGCACAAGCTGGAATCAAGATTGCTGGGAGAAGTATCAATAACTTCAGCTATGCAGATGACACCATTCTCATGGCAGAAAGTAAAGAATTAAAGAGCCTCTTGAGGAAAGTGAAAGAGGAAAGGGAAAAAGTTGGCTTAAAGCTCAGCATTCAGACAACTAAGATTATGGCATCTGGGCTCATCACTTCATGGCAAATAGATGAGGAAAACAGTGGAAACAGAGGCTGGCTTTATTTTTTGGGGCTCCAAAATCACTGCAGATGGTGATTGCAGCCATGAAATTAAAAGACTCAATATGCCAGTAAATTACTCCTTGGAAGGAAAGTTATGACCAACCTAGATAGCATATTAAAAAGCAAAGACATTACTTTACCAACAAAGGTCCATCTAGTCAAGGCTATGGTTTTTCCACTAATCATGTATGGATGTGAGAGTTGGATTATAAAGAAAGCTGATCACCAAAGAATTGATGCTTTGAACTGTGTTGCTGGAGAAGACTCTTGAGAGTCCTTGGAATGCAAGAAGATCCAACCAATCCATCCTAAGGAGATCAGTCCTGGGTGTTCATTGGAAGGACTGATGTTGAAGCTGAAACTCCAATACTTAGGCCATCTGATGTGAAGAGCTGACTCATTTGAAAAGACCCTGATGCTGGGAAAGATTGAAGGCAAGAGGAGATGGGGATGACACAGGATGAAATGGTTGGATAGCATCATTGACTCAATGCACATGAGTTTGGGTAAACTCCGGGAGTTGGTGATGGACATGGAGGCCTGGTGTGCTGCAGTTCATGGGGTCTCAAAGAGTCAGACACAACTGAGGAACTGAACTGAACTGAACTGAACTTCAGAGCAGTCTCATGCGGACCTTGGAAACATGAATTGAATCTTATATATGGGATCAACTAGAGGCAAGAAGGCTATGCTGTCACCCTCTCATGTCAGCCAGTCACTAGCTTATGGCATTTTCAGGCAAGTTGGCTCTTATCCGCAAGAGCCAACATCCCGAAGAATGCAACTGTGAGCTCTGAGCAACCAGCACATACAGTATTTGGCTATGGTGGCGTCATCCTGGTAATGGAGGTCTGGGCAGAACACCGAAGACTGTGCCCCCTCATGGGCCTAGCATATTCATCCCATAAACTTTTGATATTATTATGATGTTCTTATGAGCATTTTTTTTTTTTTTTTGGTAAGGAAGCCTAAATAAAGGTAAGGATGAACTTTGAGTTCTAAACTGGGCCATACCTACTCTAATCTCATAAAAATAGCAAGAATCTGAAAATGTGGAAAAGATGTAATTTACTTTTATCCCAGCAAATTATGGATAGCTAATCATGATTATAGGAAACTCAAGCAACGGATACCAAACAGGTTTGTTTGTCTTTTCTAAACCTTTTTTTTTTTTTTCATTCTACTATTATTACTGCAAAGGATTACTCTTAGAAGACAAGTAAAAGCCAATCCATTCTTTAAGATCAAAACCTGTGATGACAAAATAGTGATTTTTCTCACCAGTAAGAATGCAGTAAAATTTGTCTCTGTTTGAGGGGAGCCAATCCAGAATTTCAATTCAGAATGGAAACTATTGTGCATTCGGTAGCATTTTACGGGAAAATAGTTTTATTATTAAAGTCCAGTGATTTAGACTACTATTCAATTCTGTTTAGTCTTGCACTTTCTTTGAAATCTTTCAATCACCCAAAGTCATCATATCCAAATACTCAGGAACACTTTTCCTCTCTTTTACCAGATTCTCTCAAGCTTAAACAAATAAGCATTTTGGATTTTACTTCTCATCTAACGCTTTGTTTTACTTTGTTTTATAAGGCCGGGGACACAAGGGCACTAATAGGCCAGACCTAAAAAATTTTAAACGGTGGATGACCACTTATGCAGACAATCTTGATACTGTATCAATGCCTAGGGCAGTATTACAGGCACATTTCAACATTCCAGAACACACATAAGTGAATGTATCAACAGATTAGCCTGGGACCATAAACCATCAAGAAGTACAGAAATAGTCTCCAAACCTTAACCTTCACAACTGCTCCAAAAGCAAAGAGAGTTTTACCCTGAAGATAACGAGGCTTTCATTTCAGTGCCTTTCTCTTGTTCCCTTTTTGTTCAAACCCTGGGAATGATCCTACAATATATTTTCACACATTCATCTATTTTTTTAATTTTGCAGAAGCAGTATCATTAAGATTCCTTTTTTAAAAGACGAACCCCAAGTTATAAATTTCATATCCTTGGAAACTTAGACAAAACACATGGATTCTACCACGCTTACCTATTACCAGGACTATGTTTTCCTACCTAAGTAGCCAGGTTGTGATGTATTGAGAGGAACTGATTCTTTTGTCACCTGCAACCCACACATCTTCAGGACATGGCAAAAGATTCAGTGCCTGCTTTCATCAACCTGTGGCTAAAATCTTTATTTAGAAATGCTTGTCATGAGTATTCCTACTCCATCTAACAGATGCACTAGAATGCATAGCCTCATGGTCTCCTCTGGTTTCCCTGTCCTGCTTGCCACACATCCTCACATGACAGTTAGGCAAAGGGCACCCATGCATTTATCTGATGATACAAGATTGTCTCTTTATTAGTGGGTCTGTGGCACCTGAGTCTGCATATGCCATTTAAAAGGTCACAGCATTTTAGATCCAATCACAAGGCTGCCAATTAAGGTGTCATTTACCTTTGAATAAAAATAATTTGGGGCTGTTTTTCTTTTATCCCCAGGCTCTTATTTACTGTAAATTTCCAGCAGGCAGTAAGGACCAGCTTCTTAACCTATTTGAAAACTATCTAGTGCAGATTAATTTGCAAATGGACACTAAATAAATACTCATTGATGATATGTGATGATTTGGGAAAGATTTTCATTAAAGGTGTTTGATGGGGATTAAATCTTTATGAAAACACTTCTGAGCCAGGGTGACTTTCCCAGAGTCATGACTGAACCATTTCAACAGCCACTAGATATGGAAATCTCTCATATTTACACCAGCTTCATGAATTATATAATGCCACTGAAACCTGAATCCACTAATAGAGTCAGAAAATATGTTTTAAAGTCAGAGAAGAGCTAAAAATGGTTTCTTCTCCTCTAACTGGGAGATAGAAATACCAATTTTGTTTGACGAAGATCACTCACCAGTGCAAGCTCCTCAGCCTACACATTAAATTCTAATTTTCTCTAGACCTATTCATTTACTATTTCAACAAAATATATTTCAAGTATTTTAGAACAAGGAAATATACGCCAAGACTTAAAATAATAAAGTGACTTTGAAACAGCTGTCCTCCCTAATCAGGTATGCTTGTTTCTGTAAAAATAGAAAAAAGAATGCCCTTTCTTGTTTCTATTTAAAAAAAAAAGAATGCATATTTTTTTTCTTTTCTTCATCGTTTGAGTTGATAGGACTGAGACGACTCATTGGAAAAAACCCTGATGCTGGGAAACATAGAAGGCAAGAGGAGAAGGGGGTGACAGAGGATGAGATGGTTGGTTGGCATCACTGAGTCAATGAACATGAGTTTGAGCAAACTCCAGGAGATAGTGAAGGACAGAGAAGACTGGTGTGCTGAAGACCGTGGAGTGGCAACAAGTTAGACAAGACTGAGCAACTGAACAAAAACAAGAAAGCTCTCCAAGTCTTTTCTGTCTTGTCAGTGTTCCCTAGGGAAGGCAGGGATTTCCTTCTGGGGTCATGTAATGGAGGCAATATACCTTTATAAAACCAAAGGAAAAAAAAAAAAAAAACAAATTCCTGACCTCTTTTGTTCTCCTTTTTATTCTAAGGACAAGGGCAGAGGTCTGGGTCATTCTGCTTATACATTCTAAAGGAGTAAGGTAGAAGCCCATCATGGCCTCCTCTCTCCAGATCTTCCCATTTAGGATTTCAAGGCCCTGATGGCAGTTTGTGTCCCTATCACATAAGTTCTAACATCTGAATTCTGACACTCAAAGTCACACACTAGGGGAAAAAATAGCAGATCCAGTCACTAGGTGTTCATTGTTGTTGCTAAGTCTGATCATCAAAAATAGTAGATTTACTGCCTATTAGAGCAAAATAGAAAGACAGGAAGGACCAGCTTCCTTGGTGTTTCTGTGGTAAAGAATCTGCCTGCCAATACAGGAGACACAGGTTCAATCCCTGGTTCAGGAAGATCCCCTGGAGAAAAAAACAGCAACACAGTATTCTTGCCTGGGAAATCCCATGAATAGAGGAGCCTGACAGGTTACAGTCCATGGGGTTGCAAAAGAGTCAGACATGACTTAGCAGCTAAACAAGAACAATACACGTAGATCATTAAGAATTTTCATTTTGGTCATGATATCTCCAGCTGATAGTAACCTGAGTTTAGTGATCAGATTTTTTATTTATAGAAATCACCCGTGTTAGTTAAGTAGGCAAGGGTGCCTCTCCTGCTCCTTTGGTTCCCTGCAACCAGAGCTGGTACATAGCAGATACTTCCACAGCTGAGCCCAGGTCAATTTCCAAGGCAGCACCAAACTTAGCACTATAAACCATACCACTTACGGGTTTAGAATGGCTGTTTGGGTCATGCTCTATTTGTAAGGGAGACTCAAGAGAAATACTAACCTCTTCCCCAGGAGTCAGAACTCTGGACAATCATATATGCAGCAAGTAGCACACAGGATGAGCAATCACAGGCATCTTGGGAGACTCGGTGATGGCTTCAACCCATAATTCTGAGAGGACAAAGTGCACATCTCCTCAAAGGCCTCAAACCCATGTTAACTCTTGACCCATGGCAGATCCTTGAGAGTAGGGCCTGAGAGGAGCCAAGTGTTTGAGGATCTTGAAGTGACACTGCCCACAGATACACAGAATAACTTCTGACCTACAGGCCACTGAAATGTCACAGAGAAATTTAATGGGAAAGAAGCCTGGTTATTTATCATATTTCTTTGCTGAGGACCCCCAAATACTACCAATGATCATATTACCTATAGAGGGCATTATTTACACTACAAATTTACCAACTAAACATATAGGGATTTGAATAGTATTTTTCACACCCAAAGAGGCACTGTCAAATAACAATAGTAGTGACAACGTTGTGTTTAGTTGTTCAGTCGTATCCGACTCTTTGCGAGTCTGTAGCCTGCCAAGCTCCTCTATTCATGGAATTCTCCAGGCAAGAATACTGCAGTCGGTTGCCATGCCCTCCTCCAGGGGATCTTACCAACCCAGAGATCAAACCCATGTCTCCCACATTGCAGGCAGATTCTTTACTGTCTGAGCTACCAGGGAAGCCCAAGAATACTGGAGTGGGTAGCCTATCCCTTCTCCAGGGGATCTTCCAGACTCAGGAATCAAATTGGGGACTCCTGCATTGCAGGGAGATTCTTTTTTTTTTTTTTTTTTCTTAGTTGGAGGCTAATTACTTTACAATATTGTAGTGGTTTTTGCTTTTGGACTCTATGGGAGAGGGCGAGGGTGGGATGATCTGAGAGAACAGCATCAAAACATGTATATTATCAAGTGTGAAACAGATCACCAGTCCAGGTTGGATGCATGAGACAAGTGCTCAGGGCTGGTGCAGGGGGATTCTTTACCAGCTGCGCTACCAGGGAAGCCCAGAAGTGACAATAACAGCTAACATATACTGAGCACTTAGCATGTGAAGGGACCTGGCCTAAGGGCTCTGGACATTATTTCACCTGACACTCATGGCATGCTTCTAAGGTAATAGATATACTAGTAAAACAGGATATTTATTTATATAGTTAAAATACTTAGCTTGTATCCCCACGCTCCCATTTATATATGGTGTGACCTTGTTTCAGTTTGCTTGACCTTGTTCAAGTCACCTCATCTCTTATTCTCCATAAGAAAATTAAGGACCCCATTTCCTGCCTTCCATACCCCATAAGATTATCGTGAATATTAAGTGACAAAGGATGAAATACCTTGCTACACACTAGTAAACGCACAGGTGAAATTATTTCATTATCTACAAAATAAGGTTTTGTGTGTTCACTTGTAGCTACTGGTTATCTTGAGATGGAAAATGTTTTCAATGCATGACTGTCAACACAGGAAAGTTGCCCTAAATATGACAACCTTTCTGTTAGTATATGCATCGCAAACCCCTTTTAGCATGGTCCACCAAAACAGAAAGAGCACATATAATCTATATAATACACCTTGAGATTTCCATGAAATGTGTAAAAAAAACTTCCATAAAAAACAAAACAAAAAAAGTTTTGTGAAAGCTGCAGGTGGTGAAATTATTGATTCCATCTAGGCTTTATTTTAATAAGTTCCTTTACAGATGGCTCTTTATTATATCCTACAAGCACTTGAAAGGTGTTTTAATAAACACTTCTCTTTGATAACTGCCAATCTTTTTCATCATCTCCCTGTGTCCCACAGAAGTTATCAACATCAACATGCCTTATCTTAAAAGTCTTCATTAACCAGGGCTAATTATTTGATAGTTAGGCCTCTCTTTTCCACTTCAACTTCTTAATCAATGATTCTGCAGAGAGTTGCTTCTTAGTGTGAGATTTTGTGGGTTTTAGGTTTTTTTCCTCCATTTTGGGTCACATCAGGGCTACTTCTGTGAAATTCAATTAGAACCTTATAATAGTTCTCTGTAAACTTCATTACTTCAAAAAAGAATGGGAAGATCTTGAAAGGAACTTACAACTGCTGGAGAGAGTTTATTAACACTTTGTCAGAAAATGTAGTTTTTGTCTTAGGCAGATCAATCAAACCCACTTCAAATGGCAAGTCCCTTCACTCCCAATGTGAAAAACACAGACTTGTCTAGCTCCCTCAAAAAATATTTTAAAACCCTCCAATTCTTCACAGCTATAACACGAATGAAAAAAAATTTCCCCCTTTCAACTCACTTTTCATTTGACATAATGATTATCTGCTGCTGCTGCTGCTAAGTCGCTTCAGTCGTGTCCGACTCTGTGCGACCCCATAGACGGCAGCCTACGAGGCTCCGCTGTCCCTGGGATTCTCCAGGCAAGAACACTGGGGTGGGCTGCCATTTCCTTCTCCAATGCATGATTATCTAGAGACCATAAATGAGTTAGTTTAAAAAATGTATTATTTTAGAGTAAAGCCTAGAGAGAAAGAAAATTCTGTAATGTTAACAAGATTTAAAGCTCATTTGCCATACTCTTTAATAGAAAGCAAAGGCGAAGCCAACTCAGTTAATCAGCACAATTATGAGCATATTAAAAAAGGGAAGGACTGTCCTGGTGGCTCAGACAATAAAGAATCTGCCAGCAATGCAAGAGACCTGGGTTCAAACCCTGGATCAGGAAGACTCCTTGGAGAAGGGAACAGCTACCCACTCCAATATTCTTGCCTCAAGAATTCCATGGACAGAGGAGCCTAGCAGGCTGTAGTCCACGGGGTTGCAAAGAGTTGTACATGACTGAGCAACTTATTCACTTGAACTTGGTAATGATAACAACAAATGATAAGTACTCAGAAAAAGTAAGACATTAAGATTGAATGACAGAACCCACAGAGCAGACATAATAATCTGCATGGACAGGAAAAGAGGTTGATAAGAAAATCTAACATGACAGAGGGATTATGAACTGAATACAGAAATATTCAGATAGTCTTGGGATGGGAGGAGTTACAAGTAGCACTAAGGAGACTTTGAAGAGTTACTTTCAGATAATTAAATGCAACATTTTGAATAGACAGCTGTCTATGTGATTGTTAGTACAAACTTCTAATATTCCTTTATGGGCTTTATTTCTGCTTTCTCTTAAAATGTAAGCTATCAAACACAGTGCCTGTTTCCATCAAAACTAACTCCTTTACAGCACCTGGTTCAGTGCTCTTGCAATGTTCTATAAAGTGCATTAAATTTGTTTGATGGACTAGCTGTCTTAACCATATGGCAAAAAAAAAAAAAAGTATTTATACAGCAATAAAATCAGTAACAATCATGTCAGTTCTATTCACTGTATGTGTGGCCTCTACATCAAAAAGGTATTACTTTTACTAGCTAAAGAGTATTGCTTCTGACTGCCTTGAGGTTATGCAAATAATAAAAATCATGCAATGAATTTCTCTTTAATAATTTCTTACAATAAATATTTATGCAGTGCTTATAGTTTACATTGTACTATTTGGGGATATTATTCCATTTAATCTCACTTAATCCCAGAATATTTCATTGAGCTTCTGTTAATTTTCTAGTAAATTTCTTGCCTATATCTCCACCCTACTTTAACCTTCAAGTGGCAAGGCATTTGCTAAAAGAAAAAAGAAACACACAAATGTCTACAATCACTGAATTATAATTTATACTCTGATTCCTTCAGTTAATGTGTAGGTTGTTAACTAAATTTAACATTCTGATCTTGTGTACCAATTTAGCAGATGAAATTCAGTAAGGATTGTCATCACAACTAAAAATAACACCAAAGCTATCAAAAAAAATCAAGTCTGTAACACCTTTGGTGAATCTTTTCCTTTTTACTCATTTTCATTCACAATTAGTCTCTTGACAAAGAAACTGAATTATTTGGTAGGTTTATCATTATATTTCTGTTTTGGCATAAAGACTCTGATCTCATCATAAGAAAACTAATATGCGCTAAAGGAAATTAGACAATAAAATCACTTTGGACCATGAATCATAGCCAAGATTCAAATGTTAAAATTTGATCTGTCCCTTCCCAAAACTCTTAAAAGAGCATTATCCTGCATTTGCCCTTCTAAATTTCCCTCCTTTCAAATTTTGGTAACCTTAAAGCAGTAAAATTGGCATGTAAGAACCCAGATTTTAATGTCTCATTTATCTGCCCTCTGAGACAGTTGATCTCATAGTACTCTCTAAAATTTATTCAGTATAACTTTCCAAAACTGAACCAGGAAGAAATAGAAGATCTTAACAGACCCATCACAAGCACGGGAATCGAAAATGTAATCAGAAATCTTCCAGCAAACAAAAGCCCAGGACCAGATGGCTTCACAGCTGAATTCTACCAAAAATTTACAGAAGAGCTAACACCTACCTTATTCAAACTCTTTCAGAAAATTGTAGAAGAAGGCAAACTTCCAAACTCATTCTATGAGGCCACGATCACCCTAATACCAAAACCAAACAAAGATGCCACAAAAAAAGAAAACTACAGGCCAATATCACTGATGAACATAGATGCAAAAATCCTTAACAAAATTCTAGCAAACAGAATCCAACAACATATTAAAAAGATCATACATCATGACCAAGTGAGCTTTATCCCAGGAATGCAAGGATTCTTTAATATCTGCAAATCAATCAATGTAATACACCACATTAACAAATTGAAAGATAAAAACCATATGATTATCTCAATAGATGCAGAAAAAGCCTTTGACAAAATTCAACATCCATTTATGATAAAAACTCTCCAGAAAGCAGGCATAGAAGGAACATACCTCAACATAATAAAAGCTATATATGACAAACCCACAGCAAACATTATCCTCAATGGTGAAAAATTGAAAGCATTTCCCTTAAAGTCCAGAACAAGACAAGGGTGTCCACTCTCACCACTACTATTCAACATAGTTTTGGAAGTATTGGCCACAGCAATCAGAGCACAAAAAGAAATAAAAGGAATCCAGATAGGAAAAGAAGTAAAACTCTCACTGTTTGCAGACGACATGATCCTCTACATAGAAAACCCTAAAGACTCTACCAGAAAATTACTACAGCTAATCAATGAATACAGTAATGTTGCAGGATATGAAATTAACACACAGAAATCCCTTGCATTCCTATACGCTAACAATGAGAAAACAGAAAGAGAAATTAAGGAAGTAATACCATTCACCATTTCAACAAAAAGAATAAAATACTTAGGAGTATATCTACCTAAAGAAACAAAAGACCTATATATAGAAAACTATGAAACACTGATGAAAGAAATCAAAGAGGACACAAATAGATGGCGAAATATACCGTGTTCATGGATTGGAAGAATCAATATTGTCAAAATGGCTATACTACCCAAAGCAATCTACAGATTCAATGCAATCCCTATCAAGCTACCAATGGTATTTTTCACAGAACTAGAAAAAATAATTTCACAGTTTGTATGGAAATACAAAAAACCTTGAGTAGCCAAAGCAATCTTGAGAAAGAAGAATGGAACTGGAGGAATCAACCTGCCTGACTTCAGACTATACTACAAAGCCAGTCATCAAGACAGTATGGTACTGGCACAAAGACAGAAATATAGATCAATGGAACAGAATAGAAAGCCCAGAGATAAATTCACGAACCTATGGACACCTTATCTTCGACAAAGGAGGCAAGGATATACAATGGAAAAAAGACAACCTCTTCAACAAGTGGTGCTGGGAAAACTGGTCAATCACTTGTAAAAGAATGAAACTAGAACACCTTCTAACACCATACACAAAAATAAACTCAAAATGGATTAAAGATCTAAATGTAAGACCAGAAACTATAAAACTCCTAGAGGAGAACATAGGCAAAACACTCTCCGACATAAATCACAGCAGGATCCTCTATGACCCACCTCCCAGAATATTAGAAATAAAAGCAAAAATAAACAAATGGGACCTAATTAAATTTAAAAGCTTTTGCACAACAAAGGAAACGATAAGCAAGGTGAAAAGACAGCCCTCAGAATGGGAGAAAATAATAACAAATGAAGCAACAGACAAAGGATTAATCTCAAAAATATGCAAGCAGCTTTTGCAGCTCAATTCCAGAAAAATAAATGACCAATCAAAAAATGGGCCAAAGAACTAAACAGACATTTCTCCAAAGAAGACATACAGATGGCTAACAAACACATGAAAAGATGCTCAATATCACTCATTATCAGAGAAATGCAAATCAAAACCACAACGAGGTACCATTACACGCCAGTCAGGATGGCTGCTATCCAAAAGTCTACAAGCAATAAATGCTGGAGAGGGTGTGGAGAAAAGGGAACCCTCTTACACTGTTGGTGGGAATGCAAACTAGTACAGCCACCATGGAGAACAGTGTGGAGATTTCTTAAAAAACTGGAAACACAACTGCCATATGACCCAGAAATCCCACTTCTGGGCATACACACCGAGGAAACCAGATCTGAAAGAGACACATGCACCCCAATGTTCATCGCAGCACTGTTTATAATAGCCAGGACATGGAAGCAACCTAGATGCCCATCAGCAGATGAATGGATAAGGAAGCTGTGGTACCAATACACCATGGAATATTACTCAGACATTAAAAAGAATTCATTTGAATCAGTTCTAATGAGATGGATGAAACTGGAGCCCATTATACAGAGTGAAGTAAGCCAGAAAGATAGAGACCAATACAGTATACTAACACATATATATGGAATTTTAAAAGATGGTAACAATAACCCAATATGCAAAACAGAAAAAGAGACACAGATGTACAGAACAGACTTTGGGACTCTGTGGGAGAAGGTGAGGGTGGGATGCTCTGAGAGAACAGCATCGAAACATGTATACTATCTAGGGTGAAACAGACCACCAGCCCAGGTTGGATGCATGAGACAAGCACTAGGGGCTGGTGCACTGGGAAGACCCAGAGGGATGGGATTGGGATGGGGAACATATGTAAATCCAAGGCTGATTCATGTCAATGTATGGCAAAAACCACTACAATATTTTAAAGTAATTAGCCTCCAACTAATAAAAATAAATGGGGGGCGGGAGTTAACCTCTCAGTAAATGGGAAAAAAATAATAAAATAAAATTTATTCACCCCAAGTCCATTCATTTATGGCTGATCTGATAAAACAGTCTGAACTTAGTTGCTACTATGAAAGCATATTTACATTTGAATAAAAATTTTCTGGAGAACTGATGATTTCAATACCAAAAAAATGACTCCAGTGATAGTTACTTCAAATACACATCAATGGTTATACGGCAAAACATATGAGAATCACACCCCTACAACACTGCCACTCATTCCCCTACTCTGACTAATCACGGGCTAGTTCTGACTACAAGCCCTAATACATTTGCCAGCTGTCCATTAAAGTGAACAAACTGCGGGTCCCACTCTCAGACAGTTTATGCTCCAGATAAGTAGTTCTCAACTGACAAGGATTACCTGAGCCTCTCTTTTAGGGGTTCCAATGTGCTGTCTGAGGTAAGGATCCTGAGTTACCAGAGCTAAATTCAGAAAATTCTGTTCCAACCAAGAAAAGGTGATAAATATAGATGGGAAATATATATGCGTGTGTCTGTGTGTCTGTGTGTGTACATGCTAAGTCACTTCAGTCGTGCCCAATTCTCTGTGACCCCACAGACTATAGCCCGCCAGGCTACTCTGTCCATCAGATTCTCCGGGCAAGAATACTGGAGTGAGATATCATGCCCTCCTCCAGGGGATCTTCCCAACCTAGGGATTGAACCTGTGTCTCTTCTTTACCACTAGTACCACCTAGGAAGCCCCATATAGATACACGTGTGTGTGCTAAGTTGCTTTAGTCATGTATGATTTTTTGCGAACCTATGGACTGTAGCCGGCCAGGCTCCTGTGTCCATGGGATTCTCCAGGCAAGAATTCTGGAGTGAGTTGCCATGACCTCCTCCAGGGGATCTTCCCAACCTAGGAACTGAACCAACGTCTCTTACATCTCCTGCATTGGCGGTCAGATTCTTTACCTCTAGCGCCACCTGAAAAGCCCCATAAATATACATAGTTATACCTATATGTGTGTGTCCCTATATATGTATGTGTGTGTACCTATGTATGTATGTATACACACTTGCACCTATATACATATCTGTGAAGTGAAGTGAAGTCGCTCAGTTGTGTCTGACTCTTTGCGACCTCATGGACTATAGCCCACCAGGCTCCATCCATGGAATTTTCTAGGCAAGAGTACTGGAGTGGGTTGCCATTTCCTTCTCCAGGGGATCTTCCCAACCCAGGGATCGAATCCGGGTCTCCCTCATTGTGAGCAGACGCTCTACTGTCTGAGCCACGAGGGAAGTTCCTATGGATCTGTAGGCATATCTATAAATGTATGTGTACATATTTGTACCTATATATGTGTACACATTAATTTGAATAAGTGCTAAAGCAAAATGGGGAGAAAGTGCCAAGAAAAAAAGAAGTGTAATATTAATGTCATTGGATAAAGCAGAGGGAGCTTTTGAGTTTCACTTGAAATGGTACCATTTCCTTCTTATGCTGAGGAAACACTATGAGTAAAGTATGCGGATAGGATCTTGCATGGCACGCTGGGGGAACAGAAGATAACTGGGGTGCGTGTGGGTGTTGAGGTAGGTTAAGGTTCATGGAAGAATGTTTTTTCTTGCTTCTTCAGTTGTAAGTCTTTAATAACTTGATGAGTTTTTAAGCCAACTGGGGTTCAGGACAAAAGGCCAAACAAGGCTTAAAAACTGAAATTCATATAATAAGATTAAAAAGAAAAACAGAAAGTTGAAATCTAGTCAGCTACAGCTATCTGAAAGCAAAAAGAGCATGTCAACCCAAATTTCATGGAACTGAACATGAGTCTTAGCAATGGAACAATATGATTCGAATAAAGATTGATGGCTCTTGCAGATTCATATTCTTAACAATTTCAGAGAATTTTCTTAGGACCACCTAAAGCTACGAATGCTGGGAGGGAAATCAGAATCACTGAAAAACCACATGTGCCTAAAATAAAGGCAACTGAAATGAGAGTAAAAGGGAGACTGCTTGCTCTCTTTCACTCCTTTGATCTAGTAAGGGAGTCCGAAGTGCCTATAGCCCAATAGAATCATTCCATGATCCTGAGAAATAAGGTTGAACCCATTCTGTCAGTGAGTGGGTGGGAAGTGGGTTGGTTTAAAGGACGGGCCAGGAATATTTGGGGAAGGAAGGGCTTTCCTGGTGGCTCACACAGGTAAAGACTCTGCCTGCAATGCAGAGGCTTGGGTTCATCCTTGGGTTGGGAAGATGCCCTGGAGAAGGGAAAGGCTACCCACTCCAGTATTCTTACCTAGAGAATTCCATGGACAAAGGAGCCTGGAGGGACAAAGGAGCCTATAGGGTTGTGAAGAGTCGAGCCCGACTTAGCGACTAATACTTTCACTTTCAGCAGTGTTTACTCAGTTAACTCAAGGGGATGCCAACAGTAAAACTTTGAAATTCCTCTCCTGAGACAAACTCTACTGGTTCATAATATAGAGACCTGAAAGGAGACATCCTTAAACCTTGTTTACCACTAATTTTAATGATGAGAATGAGGCAGAATAGAATGAACAGAATATAATATAATGTAATATTCCAACCAACCAAAATAACTATTTATTTGTGATCCTGGAGTCCAAGTCTCTTGAGACAAGGTTCTTCATAGCCATCTTCACTTGAGCTAGTCACTTTCCTGTTTTCACTCTACAAACTACTTTCTTCCTTAAACATTCTCTCTTAGCTTCTACATCACTGTGTTCTAAATTGTTTCATGTCTCAAGTGGCCCTTCTCAAATTTTTCTTAAAATTTCTGAATGTTGGCATACCCAGACCTTATTTCTCAGCCCTCTTCTCTTTCTTTCCTTAACTATATCCTTTCTCTTCTTCAGTGACTCTGAAGTGTAGACCTGGGACCAGTAGTCACAACATAATCTGGGAAAGTTAGAAATGAAAATTTGGAGGCCCCGTTCCAATGTTACTAAACCAGAAACTCTGAGGATAGGGCCAGCAATTTGTGTTTTAACAAGTCAACCCTGTGTGTGATTCTGTTGCACACTAAATTTTGAGAACCACATCTACAGGTTGTCTCATCCAAATGCAAAGCATCAATGCATGCTTATCAATGTATGATTAAGACTCCTAAATGCACACCTCCCACCTGATCCCTACCCCAGACTCCAGATGGTATACTCAACTGCTAGCTTGACACATCCACTTAACTGTCTACCAAGCATCTCTAACTCGGGTGTGTGTGTGTGTGTGTGTGTGTGTGTGTGTGTGTGTGTGTTAGTTGCTCAGTAGTGTCTGACTCTTTGCAAGCCCACGGATTGTAGCCCACCATGTTCCTCCGTCCATGGGATTTTCCAGGCAAGAATACTGGAGTGGGTAGCCATTCCCTTCTCCAGGGGATCTTCTCAACCCAGGGATCCAATCTGGGTCTCTTGCATTACAGGCAGATTCTTTGTCATCTGAGCCACCAGGGAATATCATCTAACTCTTAACTTAATATTGTCTAAATAGAACTCTTGACTATTGACTTCTCCCAAATTTGTCCTCCCATTTGCTCAGTAAATGACACTATCATTCAATCAGTTGTTCAAACTAAAAACTTGGAATTCATCTTTGATTCCTCTTTCACTCATCCCTTCATCAAATTCACCAGCAAGCCCTGTCAACACACATCCAAACCACATTCAAGGATCTAATTACTTCTCTTTCTCTTTATTGCTACTACTTTAGTCCAAACACTATCCAGGAAGACAGAATCAGTAAAATTAAAACAAAATAATTAAAACAGAGATTTTAGGATTTTAAGAAATCAGAGGCAATGTAATATTATAAACATAAAAAAGTGGAGGGTCTCAGATCAGAAGTATAATTAATATGTCTTTAGGATGCCAAAAAAGAGGAAAACTGAGAAGTTAGTGACACTTAAGAGGTCAAGGTAGAATTTAAAAGACTATGTAGGCTTAAGGCACACATGGAGAAATATTTTGAGGAAAAAAGGAAGAAGATAAAAGTTGGCTTTGATTTTAGCAAAAAGTCAGCCCTGAGGACATCTCCTAGGAGAAATGACTAAGGAGTTGAAGAATGAAGCAAAGGTTTGAACAGTCCCTGCAAAGAAAGACAAGTTTAAAAAAACAACAAAGGAAACAAGTTAACTTAACTAACTTTAATGTGAACCTGCGTTCTGGGGTATCTGACCACTTCTGTCTAGAAATATGTTACACTGAATATTTGGGATAGTTTTCTTTGTGGTAGGTCCTCAGATGATTTAAACATTAATTTGGATTATCACATATGATTTTACTCATAGCACTTGGTCAACCATGAAGGTAATGGAAGCACTGGACTTGTTATCATGCAAAATTTATTCCAGGAAATTATATCACAAATAATATAGACCTTCAGTTCAGTCAGTTCAGTCTCTCAGTCATGGCCGACTTTTTGAGACCCCATGGACCACAGCACGCCAGGTCTCCCTGTCCATCACCAACTCCCAGAGTTTACTCAAACTCATGTCCATTGAGTTGGTGATGCCATCCAACCATCTCATCATCTGTCGTCCCCTTCTCCTCCTGCCCTCAATCTTTCCCAGCATCAGGATCTTTTAAAATAAGTCAGCTCTTCACATCAGGGGGCCAAAGTAGTGGAGTTTCAGCTTCAACATCAGTCCTTCCAATGAACACCCAGGACTGATCTCCTTTAGGATGGACTGGTTGGATCTCCTTGCAGTCCAAGGGACTCTCAAGAGTCTTCTCCAACACCACAGTTCAAAAGCATCAATTCTTCAGTGCTCAGCTTTCTTCACAGTCCAACTCTCACATCCACACATGACCACTGGAAAAACCATAGCCTTGACCAGACGGACCTTTGTTGGCAAAGTAATGTTTGCTTTTTAATATGCTGCTTAGGTTTGTCATAACTTTCCTTCCAAGGAGTAAGCATCTTTTAATTTCATGGCTAGTATTTCTAATTACATGAGACTTTTTTCACTTCATTGGTAACTATTTACCTCATTATTTGGAAAAGATACCTACTCCAGCATCAAAGTATAGCAGAAAGATAACTTCTAGCTAAAGTAAAAATGATAAAGAGAAAACTTACTGAATTAAAAGAGATGAGCCTTGACCAAAACTAGAGACATAAGCTGACCCAATGTAATTCTAAATCCACATTATAGTATACAAAATAATAGAATTTGACTTCATACGTAACAGTTATTTGATTTACTGAATCTACAGCAGCAAAGATAAGTGCTCCTATTTAAAGTTAAATTTGTTTTTTATATTTATTCATTTAACTATTAATAACTTCAACTGGATTATTTCCATGTGCCTGGCACTATGGTAGGTGTCTGGGCTATGGAGTTGTCATCTGCATCCAAGCAGCATGTAATAGACTGAAAGGCAGCCAGTCAGCACATCTGAAGAATGCTGCAGGCATCACTTCATAAATCAAAGAAAGGGCAGCTTGACCAGACTAGAGGAGTCAGAGACAGCTAAAAGCTGATCCTTGAAGGCTTAACATGAGTTTTCAAGATGAAAGGAGGGGATATCCTGACCTCTCTTTTCTCATATATCTGAAATTCTCTACATAAATGCTACACAAAGTGTGAACTGGATTAGGTCAATCCACAAACTATTTCTGGTCCAAGATAAAGTAAATACATAAACTGAGAGTAAGCATTTGGAAATTTTGGTATCAATTTGACAAGGGTAATTCCAGCTGAGCTATTTCAAATCCTAAAAGATGATGTTGTGAAAGTGCTGCACTCAATATGCCAGCAAATTTGGAAAACTCAGCAGTGGCCACAGGACTGGAAAAGGTCAGTTTTCATTCCAATCCCTAAGAAAGGCAATCCCAAATAATGCTCAAACTACTGCACAATTGCACTCATCTCACACGCTAGTAAAGTAATACTCAAAATTCTCCAAACCAGGCTTCAGCAATATGTGAACCGAGAACTTCCAGATGTTCAAGCAGGTTTTATAAAAGGCAGAGGAACCAGAGATCAAATTGCCAATATCCACTGGAGCATCAAAAAAGAAAGAGAGTTCCAGAAATACATCTATTTCTGCTTTATTGACTACGCCAAAGCCTTCGACTGTGTGGATCACAATAAACTGTGGAAAATTCTGAAAGAGATGGGAATACCAGACCACCTGACCTGACTCTTGAGAAACCTGTATGCAGGTCAGGAAGCAACAGTTAGAACTGGACATGGAACAACAGACTTGTTCCCAATAGGAAAAGGAGTACATCAAGGCTGCATATTGTCACCCTGCTTATTTAACTTATATTCAGAGTACATCATGATAAATCCTGGGCTGGAAGAAGCACAAGCTGGAATCAAGATTGCCGGGAGAAGTATCAATAACCTCAGATATGCAGATGACACCACCCTTATCGCAAAAGTGAAGAGGAACTAAAAAGCCTCTTGAGGAAAGTGAAAGAGGAGAGTGAAAAAGTTGGCTAAAAGCTCAACATTCAGAAAACTAAGATCATGGCATCTGGTCCCATCACTTCATGGCAAATAGATGGAGAAACAGTGGAAACAGTGTCAGACTTCATTTGGGGGGGGGCGGGGGCTCCAAAATCACTGCAGATGGTGATTGCAGCCATGAAATTAAAAGATGCTTACTCCTTGGAAGGAAAGTTATGACCAACCTAGATAGCATGTTAAAAAGCAGAGGCATTACTTTACCAACAAAGGTCCATCTAGTCAAGGCTATGGTTTTTCCAGTAGCTATGTATGGATATGAGAGTTGGACGGTGAAGAAAGCTGAGCACAGAAGAATTGATGCTTTTGAACTGTGGTGTTGGAGAAGACTCTTGAGAGTCCCTTGGACTGCAAGGAGATCCAACCAGTCCATCCTAAAGGAGATCAGTCCTGGGTGTTCATTGGAAGGACTGATGCTGAAGTTGAAACTCCAATACTTTGGCCACCTCATGCCAAGAGTTGACTCATTGGAAAAGACCCTAATGCTGGGAAGGACTGGGGGCAGAAGGAGAAAGGGACGACAGAGGATAAGATGGTTGGATGGCATCACCGACTTGATGGACATGGGTTTGGGTAGATTCCAGGAGTTGGTCGTGGATAGGGAGGCCTGGTGTGCTGCAATACATGGGGTCACAAAGAGTCGGACATGATTAAGCGGCTGAACTGAACTGAACTGACAAGGGTAAGTATAAGCCTATTGAATCTAGTAATTAAAAGTTAGGATTTGAATTTTGGATCTATTTGCTTTTATCTAATTATGTGAATAATTCATTTTTATTTAGTTTTTAAAAAGTACTGGCCTATGATGTGTTGAAAATGTTTTTAAAAACTAAGCCGAAAACATGTCCACACAAAAACCTGTACACGAATATTTAGAGCAGTTTTATTCATAATTGCCAAACTTGAAAGCAACCAAGATGCCCTTCAGTAGATGGATGCATATGTAAATTGTGGTACATCCAGACAACAAAGTACTATTTAGTGCTAAAAAGAAATGAGCTATCAAGCCATAAAAAAAACATGAGGAGGAAGCTTAAATGCATATTACTAAATAAAAGAAACTAACTTGAAAGATTATATACTGTATTATTCCAAGTGTTATATATAACTTCTGGTGAAGAAAAACCTGGAGACAGTAAAAGAATTAATGGTTAACAGGGCTTGGGGGAGGGAGGGATGAATAGGTGGAGCACAAAGGAATTTTAGGACTGTGAAATTGTACTGCATTATATTATAATAGTGAATACAAGTCATTATGCATTTGTAAAAACCCATAGAATGTACAACACCAAGGGTGAAACCTAATATAGGCCATGAACTTTGCATGATAAGATTGATAACTCCTCTGACTCTATGAAACATCATGATAACCTCTTGTGGGAGCCAAGAAAAATGAGGCAGTGGGGGTAATTATTAATATGCCCCACAAGTCACAAATCTGGTAAAATTTGACAGTAAAAAAATTCAAACATTTTAGCAATATATAAGGTAGAATGCAAAGCCCATTTAAAACCATGCTCAGAGACAATAAGAATCATCAGTATAATGAATATTACTGTTTTTATCTTTGTGGAATAATGCGAGCTATACAGACTTCTTAACTTTCCTTTTCTGTTTATCTTGCATATTCTTCCATGCAGATACAGAAAAATGATAACTATAAAGATTTAAATTTGCTAAGTCCCTATTATGTGTCAATGTTCCAAAAATTTTACAATGCATTATCCATTTGCTTCTCATGAAACCCTGTGAAGTAGATATCATTATTCTTCCCATAATACAGATAAGAAAACTGAGGCAGAGATACAAAATAATCTGATCAAGTCCAAATGGGTTCTAAGTGTCAGATCCAAAATCACTGCCGATGGTGATTGCAGCCATGAAATTAAAAGACGTTTACTTCTTGGAAGGAAAGTTATGACCAACCTAGACAGCATATTAAAAAGCAGAGACATTACTTTGTCAACAAAGGTCCATCTAGTCAAGGCTATGGTTTTTCCAGTGGTCATGTATGGATGTGAGAGTTGGACTATAAAGAAAGTTGAGCACAGAAGAATTGATGTTTTTGAACTGTGGGACTCTTGAGAGTCCCTCGGACTGCAAGGAGATCCAACCAGTCAATCCTAAAAGAGATCAATCCTGGGTGTTCATTGGAAGGACTGATGTTGAAGCTGAAACTCCACTACTTTGGCCACCTGATGCGAAGAGCTGACTTATTTGAAAAGACCCTGATGCTGGGAAAGATTGAGGGCAGAAAGAGAAGGGGACGACAGAGGATGAGATGGTTGGGTGGCATCACCAACTCGATGGACATGGGTTTGGGTGGACTCCGGGAATTGGTGATGGACAAGGAGGCCTGGCATGCTGCAATTCACAGGGTTGCAAAGAGTCGGATACGACTGAACGACTGAACTGAACTGAAGTATCAGATCCCAGAAAAAGAAATGTATATAGTTCTACTTTATTTTTTCAATGGCTACTTAGCATTTCTGGGCTTCCCTGGTAGCACAGCTGGTAAAGAATCTGTCTTCAATGCAGGAGACCTAGGTTCTATCCCTGGGTTGGGAAGATCCCCTGGAGGAGGGCATGGCAACCCACTCCACTATTCTTTCCTGGGAATCCCCATGGACAGAGGAGCCTGGTGGGCTACAGTCCATGGCATTGCAAAAAGTCGGACACAACTGAGTGACTAAGCACAGCACAGCACTTAACATTTCTATTTTTTAATTTAATGATTTCTATTTTAATAGATATTTGGATGATTTTGTTTTAGTATTATAAATAATTCTGTGACATCCTATACTTTATTCACTTAAATTATTGTTTTTATACAATAAATTCCCTTATGGGGAATGTGAGATCCCAGGATTTAATACATTTTGATTATTACAAATTCTCCTCCAAAATGCTAGCATCAACTGATGCTCACACCAATCATGTATAAAAGTTCTCAGCTATGTATCCTTTCCAAACACCATACATTATCACTTAAAAATTCTTTTCACCCTTATGACCAAAAATATCTTACTATTGTCATAGAAACTTTAAAGTTAATTATAAAGATGTGATATTTCTGTAGTTGACTATACATGGCATCTGGGCTCAGGAATCAAATTCCTATTTCTTACTTCCCCTTCTTCTCTGCCTGGGGAAGGAGGGAAGGAACACTGAGACCTCCCTAAGAAGCCTTGGCACTAACTACAACCAACAAGGTTTGGCCAAACCTGGACCAGTTTTTGAAAAGTGCTAATTCAATTATCATCCAACTTGCTGAAGTCAACAACCTGTCACTCACTCATCATGGGGTGTGAGGCTCTTATTTGATAACTTATACCACTACATTAGTCAAGCAGTATTCATTGTTTTTCCTCCTCACTGTCCTCTACCTTAAGCCCACCATGTAATTCATTTGCATGACATTTCTTCACTTGAACTATTTGTCCTTTAAATGGCATTTTAGCATTTAAGGTCCTTTCCCTTCTTCCTTCAGCTGACACTTCCTAGAAAAGCCGTGATATTCACGAAGTCTAAAGTCTTCTGGTGATACCAGATGTAACAGGAATGGAAGCATGATTAGCACTGTGGAACATTATGTCTCTTTAGCACGGTTTGGCTCAGGTTATAGATGCTGGGCAACTGTAACACAGACAGAGGCTGTGGCCATTTCCCTTCTATTTTATGATCATCCTGTTTCATTACTTTGTGCTTTCACTACATTCTGGCCTAGCAGTCTGTAGCAGCAGGCTAGAGAGATAAGGCCTTCTGGTAATAAATAAAGTAGAAGGTTAAAACCACAAGAAAGGCAATGTGGGAAATTGTGATGACAAGGCCATATGTTTAGCCTTGGATATGTCCTCTAAGAGTATTTGGGAGCCTCTTTACCCTCTTTTAAGAGGACTTCACATTTGTACTCTGCCTATCATCCAAACATTCATAAAAGCATATGCTTCACAGCCAAGGAAAAAGATTGTTTGGCAGTACCCATTTCTCATTCTAGAGGGTTAAGTACCCCAAAAAAAGGCATAGTGCTTCCACTAAAAATAAAATTCTATAGAATTTTGAATTTTACTGAGAAAAAAATTTACAAAAATAACAATTTACTGATGATTAACCCCAAAGAGGATGGCCCTTAGATACCCAAATGTGTAGATAACAGAGTTCTGTAAAGGGATAGTACACAAATAGGAAAACAGTAAAGTCAAACATATTTAATTAACTGAACAATATGACCAACTGATAAATAAACAGGGGGTGGGGAGAAATCCTGGCTAGTGTCCATCATGCTATCCTTGACTCATACTGGCTTGCATCACAACTGCCGGGAAAAAAAAATTCACATAACATACATCTCCTCATTTTACTTTCATTCAAGTCCTCAGCTTTAAATATGGATCTGAATTCCATTGTTAGCGTGCATATCCCAATAATTGTTTGGGAAACCAGAGAATAATGAGAGAAATTTTCAATCCTTTCCTATGCACAGAAAAAAAAAAATTTCAGTACAGACTCAGTAATATTTAGCAATTTTGCCTGCATAGCTCATCTTTTCCAGGTTTTTTTTTTCCCTTGACCACCTCAATACATTGCTTTTTTGCTTGATCAAGAAAGAAACATAACAAGGTTGAACAAAAAAGCTACAAATGAAAGGAGTGCCTGGAAAGCAGACGATAGATATATTTACTAAAGCACGAAGGCTCCCCCTTGTGATGCGTTATGGACAGCTAGGAGGCAGCAACGCTAGTGTTGGATGTCAAGTGGGCATTTAATATACTAGTCACTGTATCTCATTATTGGTTTTTAATTGATTCAGATCCCTTTTAACATGTGTGAGTAACTATAGAACCCAGTCATCTATGGAAAAATCATTAAAAATAGCTGCAAGCATTTTATAGAAACCACAATAAATTCCAAATGGATTAAAGATTTAAATGTAATAAAATACCTAGTAAAATTTTAATGAATAATTTCATGATCTTTAACTGGGGGATAACGTTCTAAACAGAACATGAGAGTCAAAAGCCATAAAAGAAGAAGCTGTTGGTTTGATACATAAAATTCGTAAACTTCACCTAAATTTCTGAAACTAAATTAGAAGAAAACTAAAGAAAAAAATATTTACAATATATACAACAGATTGGTATTTAATACACTTCTCAAGAAACAAGCTCCTCCAAAATGTTTAAGAAAGAAACAAGTACCCCACATGGTTATTAAACACACTAAGATATATCCAATTTCACTAGTAATAAAATGTTAATAAATAAATAAATAAAAATTAAAAGACCAAGGAGATAGCTTTCTTTTTTCATTTGCCTTCCATCTTGACCCATATTTAAAAGAATGATAATACTCAATGTTGAGTTTTCAGAAACAAAAACTTTTATCCAGAGGTAGAAATATATAGATGGATAGACAGATAGATAGATAGATAGATATAGTTTTTCATTTGCCTCCATCTTGACCTATATTTAAAAGAATGATAATGCTGAGTTTTCAGCAACACTTTTATCCATAGATAGATATATACAAATTTATATTTGTATATACATATATATACATACACACAAAACACGTTTCCTGGGTAGTAATTTGATTATATATATATGTAAATATATATGATGGTGGTGGTGGTAGTGATTTAGTCACTAAGTCATGTCTGACTCTTGTGACCCCATGGACTATAGCCCTCCAGGCTCCTCTGTCCATGGGAGTGCCCAGGCAAAAATACTGGAATGTATTGCCATGTTCTTCTCCAGGGGATCTTCCCAACCTAGGGATGGAACCCACATCTTCTGCATTGCAGGCAGATTCTTTACCGCTGAGCCACCATGGAAGCCCATATAATATGTATGTGTATATAAAGTTATACGTGCATATTCTTTTAACCAGTAAGGCAATCTCTACAAAGTCATCAAATGGGCTTTCTTGCATAAATAAGCAATGATTATTCAAAATATTGCCTACTATAATAGAGTGTTGCAAACAACATTAAATGCTGATTTTTTTTTCTGATTCAGGAAATAGACTCATACAAAAGAAATACTATGCAGCTATTTAAAATGATATAATCATGCTGTTTGGTTTCATTAACTGTCTATGATAAAACTGCTAAATTAGAAAGGCACATATTACATAATTCTACTTTCTATAACCATATATTTATGCACACATTAAATTTCCAGCTAATCCATGGTTTAATGTCAAGAATGGTTATCTTACTGGGAGGGAGTCTGTAGAGATCATAACTAGTGATTTCTTTCTTTCTTGATAGCTTCCTTTGTTTTCTGTGTTTTATATAACTGACAAATATAACTTAAAACAAATTATTTATCCTTTAAAAATATGATGAAATCTTCATTCTAGGCTTTTTTCTCCACCTTAATTTCTTTTTAAAGACTTTAGATAATGAATTAGAAACAGCTAAACATAATTGTAATCTGTGTGGTGACTATTTTAACTCTGAAGGAAATTTACTCTAGCAGTTGGTTATGAATATAGAAAACCATACCTAAACTAAACTTCTACAGTGAAGTAGATACCTGCAATTATTTCCTCCCAATGTTCCATTTTGCAGACAAAAATTTCTTAATTAGGAAGATGAAATACCTTTTTCAAATCACAGAGCAATGGACAGCCAGTCAAAATGAAAATTCAGATACTCTCACTCCTCATCAACTACCTATACGACTCTAAACCCCTCTTTTGTGACTTTTATTGAAAATGAGTATGAAAACAGAATTTAAGATAGTTCTTGCAGCATGCTAGTATTGTCTTGAACAGTAACATAAACAATAATACTGACTGCAGGAGTCTGTCTTGCTAGGAAGGGCATATCCAAACCACCCATGCCTCAAATGTGCTGTTGGTCACAAGCGCTGTAACAAGAGGAGGAGGAGAAGGAGGAGGGTATACCACCACTGAACTATTGTACGTGCAAGCCCTGTGCTAAGTGCTTTATATGCATTGCCTTATTTAATTTGCACTATTTAAATAGAAATTTGTTATTTTCTGCATTTTCTTGAGGAAACTAGGTTTAGAAGCGTGACTTACCCAATATCATAGAACTAGCATAACATTCTAGCACCTCCTATGTACATTTAACTCCAAAATTGAAAAATAAAGGGCTTTTCACTGTTACCTTAAACTGCTTCGAAAATTCAAACCACACTGCATGTCTTCCTGATAGTAGGTTAGAACTAAGCACCATTCTCATAATGTCCAGCATATTATACTATAATGTATTATCAGCCATATTGCAATATATTTTCATGCCTCCTTTAAAAATGGTCTCATAAATAATGTGTTAATCAGTAGTCAGCCTCTGTGTTACACCTAGAACCACTGACCCATTGCATACTCATCAGAAGACAGTGTCTTTCTGCTAAACTGTCTTCAGACAACTTAAGAGAAAGTGTTGAGAATACCGATAAATTATTGTATAGCACACATTCAATTACACTTGGAAACTGTTTTAAAATAAGTAATGGATATAAACCTTTAGTAGATCTGACCTTACTAAATTTTGCTGTAAATCTTCCTCATTCATTTGCTCTTTTTGTTACATTCTTCTTACATGTTTACTTATTCAGTTCAGATCAGTCGCTAAGTCATTTCAGACTCTTTGCAACCCCATGGACTGCAGCACACCAGGCCTCCCTGTCCATCACCAACTCCCAGATTTTACCCATCTCATGTCCATTGAGTTAGTGATGCCATCCAACCATCTCATCC
Organism: Odocoileus virginianus; assembly: GCF_023699985.2. Lineage (NCBI taxonomy): Eukaryota > Metazoa > Chordata > Mammalia > Artiodactyla > Cervidae > Odocoileus > Odocoileus virginianus. Next base: position 93,523,930 of record NC_069674.1, on the reverse strand, counting down.
TCCGTCATCCCCTTCTCCGCTCACCTTCAATCTTTCCCAGCATCAGGGTCTTTTCAAAGGAGTCAGCTCTTCGCATCAGGTGGCCAAAGTATTGGAGTTTCAGCTTCAGCATCAGTCCTTCCAATGAACACCCAGGACTGATCTTCTTTAAGTTTGACTGGTTGGATCTCCTTGCAGTCCAAGGGACTCTCAAGAGTCTTCTCCAACACTGCAGATCAAAAGCATCAATTCTTCAGCACTCAGCTTTATCATCCAACTCTCACATCCATACATGACCACTGGAAAAACCATAGCCTTCACTAGATGGACGTTTGTTGACAAAGTAATGTCTCTGCTTTTTAATATGCTATCTAGTTTGGTCATAACTTTTCTTCCAATGAGAAAGTGTCTTTTAATTTCATGGCTGCAGTCACCATCTGCAGTGATTTTGGAGCCCCCCAAAATAAAGCCAGCCACTGTTTCCACTGTCTCCCCATCTATTTGCCATGAAGTGATGGGACCAAATGCCATGATCTTGAAGTGAAGTGAAGCGAAGTTGCTCAGTCATGTCCGACTCTTTGCAACCCCATGAACTATAGCCCACCAGGTTCCTCCATCCATGGAATTTTCCAATCAAGAGTAATGGAGTGGGTTGCCATTTCCTTCTCCAGGGGATCTTCCCAACCCAGGGATCGAACCCAGATCTCCCACATTGCAGGCAAATGCTTTACCATCTGAGCCACCAGAGTTTTCTGAATGTCGAGCTTTAAGCCAACTTTTTCACTCTCCTCTTTCACTTTCCTCAAGAGGCTTTTTAGTTCTTCTTCATTCTCTGCCATAAGGGTGGTGTCATGTGCATATCTGAGGTTATTGATATTTCTCCTGGCAATCTTGTTCCAGCTTGTGCTTCTTCCAGCCCAGCATTTCTCATAATGTACTCTGCATATAAGTCAAATAGGCAGGGTGACAATATACAGCCTTGACGTACTCCTTTCCCTCTTTGGAACCAGTCTGTTGTTCCATGTCCAGTTCTAACTGTTGCTTCCTGACCTGCATACAGGTTTCTCAAGAGGCAGGTCAGGTGGTCTGGTATTCCCAACTCTTTCAGAATTTTCCACAGTTTATTGTGATCCACACAGTCAAAGGCTTTGGCATAGTCAATAAAGCAGAAATAGATGGGGGTTTTTTTGGAACTCTCTTACTTTTTCAGTGATCTAGTGGATGTTGGCAATTTGATCCCTGCTTCCTCTGCCTTTTCTAAATCTAGCTTGAACATTTGGAAGTTCAAGGTTCATGTTCTGTTGAACCCTGGCTTGGGGAATTTTGAGAATTACTTTACTAGGGTGTGAGATGAGTGCAACTGTGCAGTAGTTTGAGTATTCTTTGACATTGCCTTTCTTTGGGATTGGAATGAAAACTGACCTTTTCCAGTACTGTGGCCACTGTTGAGTTTTCCAAATTTGCTGACATATCGAGTGCAGCACTTTCACAGCATCATTTTTTAGGATTTGAAATAGCACAACTGGAATTCCATCACCTCTACTAGCTTTGTTCTTAGTGATGCTGCCTAAGGCCCACTTGACTTCGCATTCCAGAATGTCTTGCTCTAGGTAAGTGATCATAGCATTGTGGTTATCTGGGTCATGAAGATCTTTTTTGTATAGTTCTTCTATGTATTTTTGCCACCTCTTATTAATATCTTCTGCTTCTGCTAGGTCCATACCATTTCTGTCCTTTATTGTGCCCATCTTTGCATGAAATGTTCATTTGGTAACTGTAATTTTCTTGAAGAGATCTCTAGTCTTCCCCATTCTGTTGTTTTCCTCTATTTCTTTGTATTGATCACTGAGGAAGTCTTTCTTATCTTCCCTAACTATTCTTTGGAACTCTGCATTCAAATGGCTATATCTTTTCTTTTCTCCTTTGCTTTTCACTTCTCTTCTTTTCTCAGCTCTTTGTAAGACCTCCTCAGACAACTATTTTGCCTTTTTGCATTTCTTCTTCTTGGGGATGGTCATTATCACTGCCTCCTGTACAATGTCACAAACCTCCATCCATAGTTCTTCAGGCACTCTGTCTATCAGATCTAATCCCTTGAATCTATTTGTCATTTCCACTCTATAATCGTAAGGGATTTGATCTAGGTCATACCTGAATGGTCTAGTAGTTTTCCCTACTTTCTTCAAACTGAGTCTGAATTTGGCAATAAGGAGTTCATGATCTGAGCCACAGTCAGCTCCTGGTCTTGTTTTTGCTGACTGTATAGAGCTTCTCCATCTTTGGCTACAAAGAATATAATCAATCTGATTTTGGTGTTGACCATCTGGTGATGTCCATGTATAGAGTCTTCTCTTGCATTTTTGGAAGAGGGTGTTTGCTATGACCAGTGTGTTCTCTTGGCAAAACTCTATTAGCCTTTGCCCTGCTTCTTTCCCTACTCCAAGGCCAAATTTGCCTGTTACTCCAGGTGTCTCTTAACTTCCTACTTTTGCATTCCTGTCCCCTATAATGAAAAGGACATCTTTTTTGGGTGGTAGTTCTAAAAGGTCTTGTAGGTCTTCATAGAACTGTTCAACTTCAGCTTCCCCAGCATTACTGGTTGGGGCATAGGCTTGGATTACTGTGATACTGAATGATCTGCCTTGGAAACAAACAGAGATCATTCTGTCATTTTTAAGATTGCACTCAAGTATTGCATTTCCGTTTTGCAAGTAGTGCAAGTCCTGTTTACTTATTACACCATTTTAATTTCCCGTTCAATGACTCTGTTTACATTTGTCTTCTCGGGCCTTAAATTCTACTCATTGTTCCTCCATCATTCATAGGGTCGCTTCCATGCGCTCTTCACTTACCTGATCCTTCTCTGGAAAGCAGGAATGATGAGCAGTGAAGGAAAGCAAGAAGGGAGAACCCTATAGAAATGCCAGTGAAGCTGGAATTTAGGGCTTTAATCCAGTGAATCAACTAGTTACAGAGAGAAAGTAGAGAACATGAAGCCTATTCAAACCTCCTTCTGCCCAGGTTTGAAAATGAAAGTTGCTCAGTCATGTCTGACTCTTTGTGACCCCAAGGGCTATCCAGTCCATGGAATTCTCGAGGCCAGAATACTGGAGTGGGTAGCCTTTCCCTTCTCCAGCGGATCTTCCCAATCCACGGATTGAACCCAGGTCTCCCGCATTGCAGGCAGAATCTTTACCAGCTAAGCCCCAAGGGAAGCCCACGAATACTGGAGTGGGTAGCCTATCCCTTCTCCAGTGGATCTTCCCAACCCAGGAATTGAACCCCGTCTCCTGCATTGCAGGCAGATTCTTTACCAACTGACCTATCAGATCTCCCAAAATTTAGATGAGACAAAGATTCTCTCCTTGACCTAACTGGCCAGGCACCCCTGAGCTCTCTTCTAAACTAGCCAGTCCTCAACCTTAATCTATAAAGGCTTGAACACATTAATGTAGTTTCTAACAGTTCAAGACTATTTCCCTGCAACAATCTTGTTCCCCCTTAAAGTGTCTGCCTGAGAAAATTCAAGGTTTTCTGAAGAATCTGTTCAAATCAACATCTGAAGATAGGGCCCCTGTGTCTCAGTCTCTATACGAGAGTAGAAGCTCAGCTTCAATAAGTGCCAGTTAACAAACCCAGATGGATTTCACACAGATCAATTCCCACTTCTCACTTGTTATAATTGTTCACTTCCCTGAATCTACTGAGCCCCTATATAACACCCTTCCTATTTCCACATTCCCCCTTTAGGATGCTCAATCACCTCTGTACAAGCTGAAATTGAGTTCAGTTCACCCTGGAATCTTTTTTCGACTGCAGTGGTGTATTACTGATGAAAATATGTCCTGACCACCTTAACAATATGTCTGGCTTTGCTTCCCTTTGACAGGTGGGAGCATCATGAAGGCATGGATATTTGGCAAGAAGAAAACCAGGAAGAACATCAAGGCACTTCTAGAGGTGGTGGACAAATAATAGCTCCTTCAGTTTTCTGAGAGCTCCTTTTCCTTTTAGATGCTCTTGCCCTAGAGAATACGGTGATGGGACTCAGAGGTGAAGAAATGTAGGGTGTCACTTGACTTGGGCTTGTTTTATGCTCCAGGGGAAAAAAAAGCAAAGGAGGCTATCAAGTTACCTTTACATCTCTGGCAATCAATTCACCAGGATAGAAAATAAGCAAGGAGCTTTAGTGACTAAACAGTAAATATTACCTACCTCTACTTAATCAGGCTTAACTCCCAGGAGAAATTTAGAATACATTATATTATGCATTAATGGTGGAAACAAAATGGAATCAAGTAGGAAGATGTGACAAGTAAGAGTGAGAAGTAGCTGTGAATCCAACAGAGGGGGCACTGAATGGGATTCCTGGGCCCAAGGTAGGAATGGAAGAATAACAGGAAAGTGTGACAAAATGTACATAGAAATCCGGAGGTACAGCTAGAGGATCTGGACCCAAACCCTCTCTCTGGCCTTGACCGGTTGTGTGTTTGTCAGTGATCCCGGCCATTTCACTAACCTTCTCTGAAATTCAATAACTGTCCCTAGATAAAGCAGGTAGTAATACCTGGCTGGCAAAACAACACATAAGCTGTGTAAAATGCTGAGCAGAGTCTGACACCTAGAAGTATAATCAGTTACAGAGCGAGATTTTTCTGCTATTATGCATCTAGGGTTGTCTGATCTAAGAATAAAAATACAGGAGACCCTGTTAAGTTTCCATTTCTGATAAACAAGATATAAGTTATTTAGTATAAATATGACCTGTACAATATTTGCCCCTTGTTTATCTAAAATTCAAATTTACCTGTACATTCTATATTTTATCTGGCAGTCATACAAGTGGCATCCAAAGCTGGAGTTGAATAGGCCATGAGTAGCTCACCTTTGTAAAGGACCTACAAGCAACTAAGGGCCAACGGTCCTCCCCAGGACTCAAGAGGAGCTGAGTCACACTAGCTCTGCTCCCCCACCCACATCTCACACACCCCATCCATGGTGCATTCACGTCACCAGAGAGAGCCGAAGAAAACGTTAGAGGAAGATGTGCTGGAATAAGGAATTATTAGCCTAGGGAGAGAATGGTTTTTCTATTTTCTACCCCACTCTCAAACCAAGTGTGAGCACGCTCTTCCCTCGGTGGAACTGAGTTGGTTATGTAGCTGAGTTGCTGACATGCTCTGGACCCATGAGACAGCAGAGTTTTCTCTCACAGCAAAGATGCTTGTATTTCCTCTGAGTCCAGTAAACACTTCAAAAAGGATGGGGATTCGGAAGGTTCATGAAGAGTTAAAGTCAGAGCAGCCTGGCTCGCATCATATTCAGTGCAGTGATGAGGTTTGAGTGGGCCTTCTAAAGTATTCACAAGTGAATCTCACATTAAGAGACAATATTTAGCTGCCCATAATGCAGACAGCAGACTTCCCAGTTGCCGCTAGTGGTAAAGAACCCGCCTGCCAATGCAGAAGACAGAGATGCAGCTTCGATCTCTGAGTCAGGAAGATGCCCTGGAGGAGGGCATGACAACCCACTCCAGTATTCTTGCCTGGAGAATCCCATGGACAGAGGAGCCTGGTGGGCTACAGTCCATGGCATCACAAAGAGTCAGACACAACTGAGCGACTTCGCACACATGCAGTGCAGGCAGCAGGATGGTCAGCTAACGAGTGACAATCCACAGAAGCTTCAGCAGTCAGGAAATATCTACAGCAGTCTTGGGTAAGTGAAAAGACTTAACTTCTAACTCCTACTCCTGAACACACAAAAGGGAGTCAAGAGATAAAGAGAAGGAAAGGAAAGAATAAACCACAACTTTCCCACTGCCAGGGCCTCGAGGCTGAATCCTCACAAATGCTGAGAGAATAAATATGAGGTCTGAATAAGATCTGAATTTTAAATTTTAAATTGGACTAGTCAGGGCTAACTTTTCTAATAACTAAAAGAAACCGGAAAGGCTGAGATTCACCCAAAATGACATGAAAGATGACAAGGAAACGGACATCTAACCAAACATGTTTGGAAAGAGCAACTGAAAAAAATAAAATTGTTTCACGTTTAGATCCCCACTAAGTTCAGCCTCTCTGGGTTATGATTGTGTGATTATGCACAGAGTAAGGTGGCTTAGTGGTAAAGAATCTGCCTGCCAATGTAGGAAACGCAGGTTCAATCCCTGGGTCAGAAAGATCCCCTGAAGAAGGAAATGGCAACCCAGTCACTCCAGCATTCTTGCCTGGGAAATCTCACCAACAGAGGAGCCTGGCAGGCTATAGGGTCCATAGGGTCGCAAAGAGTCAGACCTGACTTAGGGACTAAACAAGTATAGTCAAGCCAATCTAACAGCATTTCAGAACAAGACTGAAGTGTAGACTGGTGAGGTGGATGAAGCAGAGGTAAATTCCAGTATATAAATAAAGGTATCAATTAAATTGTGAGGCAATAAAGATCAGCAATGTTAGGCCTCAGGGAAAGGCTAGAAATAATGAGGTAGCCACCGTCTACAGCCACCAGGTCCAATGTTGAGTTTTGGAGATGCCAAGTACCCAGTGAGACAAAAATGGATTCCCTGTGAACTTAGATTTGGAATTCTGCCATGCAATTTAGTGTCTAAAATGTAAGGTTATATTTTCCTTAAAAAAAAAAAAAAAAAAGAGCATGAGAAAACCATTTCAAAACTAGTGAATGAGTAAAGTTTTCTTTATATTATTTGAGCTGAGATTCTTTGCAACAGGTCACAGCCGGACAGCCAACCATCAGTTTGGGATTTGCTGCTGCCAGCTGCATAGACACTTCCTGGAACATTTGAAACAAAGAATTGGGGTGTAGAAACCTCCACAGAAGTATCATGGCCTCCATGCTTATGTCACAAAATTATCCCTTTCTTTTAACCTTTAGAGCCTTCTTGTTTAAATTGTTCTTTTGCCTTTAGTCCTGTTATACTCACAATACAGCTTAGCTCTTAGTTTGTATTTTTCAGAGGTAGTGCCAATATTAGGTGGCATTTGCCCATTGCAAAAGATTTGCTTCGTAAAATTAATGAGAGATCATGATCTTTTCTTCTTATTGTTTTTATTATTTGATATGTATTCAGAACTAAAAACATGTATTTCAAGGCACTGCTGCATGCTTAGTCACTTCATTTGTGTCCGACTCTTTGCAACCCTTTGGACTGTAGCCTGTCGAGACTCCTCTGTTCATGGGCTTCTACAGGCAAAGATCCTGCAGTGGATAGCCATTCCCTTCTCTGGGAAATCTTCCTGACACAGGGATTCAACTTGAGTCTCCTGCATTGCAAGTGAATTCTTTACTATCTGAGCCTCAAAGGAAGCTGATCAAAGCACTATATGATGTAAATAAACCCAGGATTTTGGTTTTACTGGTTAATGAAAGAAGATTAATTGTTGACATTCTGAGGGAGTGTGTCAAGTGAAATTCAAAACTTAAAATACTAAATACTGCTGAAAATGCCCATTTAGTGTTGTTGAAGTTTTTTATTAAAAATGAAAAAAAATCAAAATACCCAAAGTCCCTGTAAATTGCTGACCACAAAGAAGCTAAAATAGCAAAAGAGAAAAAAACAAAACTTTATTCTAATTACAGGATGTAGAAAAATGTATGCCAATTCTCAGATGTGTTCAGTTGGGGCAGAAGCACAGATCTAGCTTTTTTCATAGTTAAGTACACAGGGAATTGGGATAGTATTAATATTACCAAGTTCCTGCCACATGGAGCATCTACTGAATAAATAAACAAGATATCCTCAATCTAATTTGCCAACACTGATGAGTACATGTGGCTTATGTGGTAGACAGCATTCTGAGACAATCCCCAAGATTCCTGCCCTGTATAATCCCCTCTTTATGGGGTGGCCAGGCCCACCTTCATTGTGGAAAGATCCTAACTCAGGGTTCAATCTCTGATTTATGAAGATGCCCTGGAGAAGGGAGTTGCAACCCACTCCAGTATTCTTATCTGGAGAACCCCATGGCCAGAAAAGCCTGGTGGGCTACAGTCGATGGGGTTGCAAACAGTCAGACACCACTGAGTGACTAACAATGGTATACACATGATGAGATATGCCCTCCCATGATTATGTTCTATAGCACAGTATGCTTTAAGAAAGGGAGATTATCCTGGGTGGACCTGAGCCAAACAAGTGAACTCTTAAAAAGGGACTAAACTGGTGACAGAGGATTGAAGTGTAACAGAGATGCCCGTACAAGCAAGATTCTCCCACTGCTGGCCCTGAAGGAAGAAGGGGCCATGTGGCAGGGAATGCAAGTGGCTACAACTGCAAGGAGCTGAATTCTACCAACACCTGAATGAAAAACGAAGTGGATTCTTCCCCTAAACAGAAATGTAGTATGGCCAAGCCAGAGTTTAGCTTGTGAGACCCTGAGCAGAGAAGGACTCAATTAACCCTGCCTGGACTTCTGACCTATAGAACAGGAACTGGAAAATGTCTGTTCTTTTAAGCCACTAAGTTTGTATGAATTGCAATGCAGCAAAAGAAAATGAATAAAGAGGACAACAGTTACCACTCAAAATTGGTTTGGCAGAAAAGAAGTGATAGTTGAGTTAACCTTACAAATGTAAGTCAAAGCATATCATAACTCTAATCTAGTCTATGAGTATATTACACAACTGAGATTGAGATATATTCCACTAAATGTGTTTCCCAAGGGGCACAGTAGTAAAGAATCTGCCTGCCAATGCAGGAGAAGCAAGAGATGCTGGTTTGATCCCTGGGTCAGGAAGATCACCTGGAGTAGGAAATGGCAACCTGCTCCAGTATGGTATCCTGCTCCTGCCTAGAAAATTCTACTAAACACCTGACCAATACTCTTCAAAATTGTCAAAATCATAAAAAATAAGGAAAAAACCATTGCAGACCAGAGGAGACTAAGGAGACATATGACTAAATACAATGTTTTATCCTGGATGAGATCTTATAAGGGAAGGACATTAATGGAGCAACTGAATAAAGTCCAGTGTTTCATTTTAAAATAAGAAACTGAATAAACTAGAAGGACCTGTAAAGTATTATGGAAATATCCAAATGAATTCAATAGTGAGCAAGTGAAGTTTAAACATATTTAATTTTATATGTGTTAAATGCTACTATTTTGCTCATATACAAACTTGATAAAATATAAAAATTATTTATAGTCACTATTTTTACTAAAAGTATTACTTACTTTTTTTAAAGAAAGCAAGTGTGACATGCAAAAGATGTATACTTCTGACAGACTAATCTTTTCTTTCTGGTCTCAATGGATCCCCAAGGTCAGACAAAAGCAAAAATAAGAAGTGTAATGGCTTTTTATTCCATTCTGTTGCTAGCATAGGTCAGGCGATAGTCAGAAGATTAGAAGATGTCATCTTCTAATCTGAGCTTCTGATACTTAAGAGATCACTAGAGAATCCACAAGTTTAAAGAGTCTCTTCCAGAATGTTTAATGTGCTTTGTAAAGGTGAATTCAAAGATTTACCTGCAGAGGGGAGAAAGATCAGGCCAGGTCCCACAGCAGCCAGCATGACACTATTAACATCAAATGCAATACATTCCATATACTGCTTTAATTATCAATGCTAATAGAAGCATCATGGGGCAATAAATTCAGGATTTAGCTAGCGAAGGAAAGCTAGTTTTCATGTTTCATTTTTAAAGGCTTTATATTCCTATTTAACTTCAGGTGTCCTTGCATGTTCTTTCGGACCAGTTCTTGCTATATTCTACAAAGCTCTTATTGAAGGAAAGAAAAGGAGGGAAGACCACTAAGATTTTCTTTTTCTTTTTTTTTTAACTTCAATTATTTACTGTCAACACTCACTGTAAAAGATCACAGACTGTAGATATACTTCCCTTCTTTGCCTTCAGATGATGAGTATTTTATCTGATTTTTGTACTGCTATTTGTCCATTTGAGAACATGTATATATGATGTTGCATTTATAATGCATTTTCAGATATATTATCTCATGCTTTGACTCAGAACCAGTTTCCCTAAGAGTTATAAAGAACAGAAATTACTATTCCCTCTATACAGATAAGGAAATTGAGGCTGGGACAGGTAGTGTGAGCTGACTACCAATATCTGAATGAGACTTTCATTCCTGGTCCAGTGCTATTTGTAAGCAGATGTGCCTTTGGCTTCTGGTCTCTGCTCACACTTCTGTAATACACACACTCACTACCTCAGCTCTGCTTATCCACACTAAGGGGGAGAAACACACACAACTACTGCTTTTCAACACAGCAACATTCCACACATTATAGCCCTGCAGATTCTTCTTCATCAGAGGACATTGCTAAGGCCATGACTTTCCCAAGCTCTGCACTGCCGCTGAGACTGGCCATGCATGGCTACTGTGCTATGAGTCAGACAGGCCCACTGGCTTCACACTGAAAATCAAATATTATAAAAACTAAGATCATGGCATCCAGTCCCATCACTTCACGGCAAGTCAAAGGGGAAAAGGTGGAAGCAGTGCTCTTCTTGGGCTCTAAAATCTGTGCAGATGGTGACTGCAGCCATGAAACTAAGAGATGATTACTTCTTGGACAGAAAGTTATAACAAACATAGTGTGTTAAAAAGCAAAGACATCATTTTGCTGACAAAGTTGTGTATAATCAAAGATACGGTCTTTCCAGTAGTCATATACAAAAGTGAGAGTTGGACCATAAAGAAGGTAGAGCACCAAAGAATTGATGCTTTCAAATTGTGGTGCTAGAGAAGAACCTTGAGAGTCCCTTGGGCTGCGCGGAGATCAGACCAGTCAATCCTGAAGGAAATCCTAAAGGAGTGTTCATCAGAAGGACTGATGGTGAAGATGAAGTTCCAATACTTTGACCATCTGATGCAAAGAGCTGACTCATTGGAAAAGACCCTGATGCTGGGAAAGATTGAGGGCAGGAGAAGGGGACGACAGAGGATGAGATGATTAGATGGCATCATCGACTCAATGGACATGAAGTTGGACAAACTCTGAGAGATGATGAAGGACAGGGAGGCCTGGCGTGCTGCAGTCCATGGGGGTCACAAAGAATCAGACACGACTTAGTGACTGAACAACAACAAGCCATACTCGGTGGGGAACTAATGTCATTGATAAACCCTGGCTACTGTAGTTCCCCAAATTATTGGCATTTCTGCTACTATTTTTACTGCTTTGGACTTCTTAGTACTCTTTTCTCTTTCCTAAGCAGAGCTTAAAAGCCCTGCTCAAGCTCTGTTCCCCTGTGAAGACTTATTTGACTCAAGTAAGGACAAGCTCATGGATAACAATTTGAGTGCCATTTGGCCCTGGATCTCACACAACGATCCTGAAATTTAGACTTTGACATTGTTTCTGGATAAGACTATGTGGACCATCACAGAAAGAATCATCAGAGAACTTTAAACTTATATCCAATCCTTAACCATATGACCTACATACAGTACACCAACATACCTATATTTTTATAAATTATATAATTGCCATTTGAAGGATTTAATGAATTATAATTTTAAGTATTAATTTGTTTAAACTTTTGAAATTCACAGTTGTTGAAACCCTATTTCTATCAATATATTACTTCATCTTTTTAAACTAAAACTAGAATTTCAGCTATGAAAGGGTCATTGCTTATTTAAAATTCTAGGAGGTCCCATTTCCAGGAGGATCCATAATAGAAAGATGAATATAAAATTGATAAATGTATATTTAGAAACTTACTTGCATTATAGCCTAAATGACATCACCTTTTAATTGGAATTGTGCCTACAGGCTACCATTGCTGGTAACCATTTTAATAGATGCACTGTTTTTGAAGAAATCATGACAGAAAATTAATAACAGATTTTGAGATGAAGCTGGCTGGTTAGTTCGGAGGACTAGCATTTCTCTATTTCAAATATAAATGAGCTAAACATAACTTGTTTACAGAGAACAAGAAACACAAAAGTAGAGTTAATAAAATAAAGTTTAACAAAAGAGCAAGTTCAGTCTCTTGGGTTTAGAGCGATTCATACACTTTTGCATATAGAATAATATCAATCCTTTTCTCAGCCACCCCAGACACTCCTTCCTCAGCCAGGCCCATCCTCTATTCTTGCTGAGCCAATCTCCAGGTGGCCCCCACTAGTTTTTCTTATCCATCTTACACCTGGGTTCCTTTCATAGTCTGTGGAAGCTCTCTTAAAGCTCTCTTTCTCACATGAACATTTTCTCATAAGGAAAATTACTTTCCTGATTTCAACCCAACAAGCACACAATTATGTGTAGAGTCTGAGAAAAACCATATGGTATCCCAAGACAGGGTTAAACAACAACAAAAAAAACTTTTGTAATTGTATCCTAGGAATTGATACATGTAGAAAATTATTTTGTTTTCCATTTCTGCTATCTGCCCTGTCATATCCCAACACTGCTCTTCTTATTGGAAACCTCTTTCTCAGAAAATCAACTACAACCATCACAGGTTGAGATTTAATTCGTATTTACTATGAGTAAAATTAAATTCCTTCCCGTCCCACGATTTGTATCCACAATAATGCACTATTTTTAATTCTAAATTATTTAATATTCTCTTTTTAATAAGGGAGTCATGCTAACTATCCTGATTTAAAGATTTTTCTTCTTGAGGAGCTACAGTAATAAAAATCGGCACTAGTTCTCATACTTAGAGACAAAAATATTTACAAGTACCTGGAACCAAAGCCTACTGGCCCTACAAGAAACAAGTGTACTCTGTATCTCTCTGTCTCTCTATTTTGTTTTCATGTAAATCTTTTTTATGCAGAAACAATGTATTTCATTTAGACAGATCTCATTGTCCCTTTAACCTAGGAAGCTGGCAGAGAAACTTGAAGTCAAAAAAAGGACAAGATGGCATAGTTATACGTGGCCAAAGGTAATGCATACTGTGCAGGCCAAATAGAAATTTTTCTAATGATTTGAAAGAGTGATTTAGTAAGTCAAATTCTCCCCAGTGTCTGGATAGAGCTCACGAGAGCCCCATGGAAGCAATAGGGAAATAATTCTCTGCTTCTCGGTGATGAGGAAGTTAATGCCCAGGAAGGTTTATGACTCAAGCAGGAATCTGTACCCGCTGTCCAGTTTTCTCTCTTGGACTAACACGCCATAAGCCAAGGATTCACCATTCTAAGAAGCAATTTAAATACACAAAATATTTAAGATTACCCCCAAGTGACTGTTGATTCAGATCACTGCAACTCTTATTATTGTATTATATTTACTGATGGCAGAGACCAGAAAAGACAGAGAAACCAAAATGTCAGCCAAACAAAAGAAGGACATGCAGCCATGGATTGCAAGCCCATCTCATATTTAGAAGCTCAGAAGCTGAGCTAAAAAAGCAAGCACGTACCCTAGGCAAGAAGCAGTAGCAACAACACACATTTACAGATTGTGAAAAGGGCAAAATGTTCAGTGTCTGCATTGTTCAGCACAAAGAATCCCCAAAAGCTTTGGAGACATGTCCTTTTAATGAGAAACAATAGTTTGCGGCCAGATGCTCCTCATCATTAGGAACACTTTAGTACTAAAAAGAGGCACAAAAGGAGACTATGAGCCCAGAGATTTGAAAATAAAGACCTCAATGGATAAGTGCATTTATTAATATAAATGGTTCTGAATAGACTCTGCTTCTGCTCCAAGTCTGTCAATTACAGCAATAAAAATAATATACCATTCCAAAAAAAAAAACCAACTCCAGTATATTGAGCATATCTGGAGATACCTTTTTTTTTTTTTAAACTAACTGCAATCAGATCTGTTGCAGGAATGTAAGAAAAACAACAACAAAAATCTTGAAAATTCTGATATCCTTCAGGTTGGTTTTACTCGAGAGACAAGAGTCTAGCATTATCCTGATTTTCAGCTATTTTGCTGTTGAACAGAAATAGCTTAAATATATTTCCATTTAATAATAAAAATAAAAATATGAGCTCCATGGTAAAGTTGCCATGAAAGAAATACGAGTAAGTGAACTAATGATACCATACTACACTGGTATTTCCCCTTTTCATATTGAATGTAGGAAAGGCAATTTAATTGATATTTATGTTATGTACATTAGTTGCTCAGTGGTGTCTGACTCTTTGTGACCCCACAGATTGTAGCCTGCCAGGCTCCTCTGTCCACGGAATTTTCCAGGCAAGAATATTGGACTGGGCTACCATTCCCTTCTCCAGAAAATCTTCCCAACCCAGGGATCAGACCTGGGTCTCCTGCATTGCAGGCAGACTATTTACCATCTGAACCATAAGATTAAAAACAAAATATGTATATTAAAGTATCATCAAGCCTCCAACTAATAAAAATAAATGAAAAAAAAATAAAGTATCATCAAATTACATTAACATCTAAGACTTTGCTGTTAGACAGTATGAGTTTAAATCTCAGTTCTAACACTTCCTAATTGCATGACTTTGACCCTGCGATGTAACCTCTCTAAATTTCTACTTATTCACCTGTGAAATGGGAATGGTAAAAATGTTCACTTTATAGGGTTGTTGTGAGGATTAAAGAAATAATCCACATGAAGAATTATGATAAGCTCTGGCATTTAGGATATCTTCAATGTATGTTGATTTTTTATTAACATCTAAAATTTAAAGACACCTTAGGAAAACTTAAAAATTGTCATCCAGGAATTTTACAAGCCATTTTACATTTGAGAATTGTGATTTGTATTTTAAATATGTCCATAATATCAAAAAAGAAATCAAATTCACTGTCTAAGCTCTTTTTCCATGGAGGTGCATTAATGCAAATGAGACAGAATGACTTTTCCCAGTTATAATTGGGCTGAAATGAGGTGGAAGGAACAGAAAGACAATTAACTTTAGGTTTTTTTTTTTGTAATCTCCAGCAGTTCTGAGTAGGTTTTAGTGCCTGATGGTTGTAGACTGTCAATTCTGCCAGGCGAAATTATTCAGAGACCTTCAAGGGGCTTTGTTTATCTCATTTTTCAATTAACCTTTGCATTTTAACTTCATCATAATGCCTATGCCAATTCACACCAAAGAACAAATTTTAAAAAATCCTCGTTTGCTGTCATTATTTCTTTGTTTCACAAATCAAGTTTCATTTTTCCTTTTTAATGCATAAAGAAAATGCATGAAGGATGTACATTTATTGCAGATCGCAAAAGGCCAGCAAAGTGGCAAATGATTTATTATAAATGAAGTTTTTGTGTTAACCTTTTTCCCTTTCTTTTCTCTTACTCGTTTCCTCATGTGAGGTAACAGCTAAGTCTAGTACTGCTGAGAGCAAAGATCAAAGTGTGCTTAAAGGCTGGGATCTTTGTTATCTTTCTCTTTTGATATTTTGAGGTCTACATGGTTACATGTAATACAAGAGATCAGGATCCATCTTTTCTTCCTGGAGAGTCAGTCACTAGACTTAAATTTAAATCCATGTATCATCTTCAAATGCATGGTAATGGCATTAAAACACCTCCTCCTCATTTTCATTGTCAGTAGCAGGATAAAAGCAGCTTTTAGATAATCATGTCCAGGTTTTTTCACATTATTTAAGATAACCTTGAGATTTTAATCTTTTAACCAATGAGGTTCCATACTGACAATTAAAATCCTGTTTTTTAAAAAGTGCCAAATGACACAGAAAGACAAACGGTGGCTCAGATGATAAAGGATCCGTCTGCAATGCGGGAGACCTGTGTTCGATCCCTGGGTTGGGAAGATCCCCTGGAGAAGGAAATGGCAACCCACTCCAGTACTCTTGCCTGGAGAATCCCGTGGACAGAGGAGCCTGGCAGGGTACAGTCTATTGGGTCGCAAAGAGTCAGACATGACTGAGCAACTAACACTTTCATGTGTGTGTGTGTGTGTGTGTGTGTGTGTACACCACTTATATGTGGAATCTAAAAAAGAGGATACAAAGAAACTTATTTACAACACAGAAGTAGACTCACAGATCTAGAAAACAAACTTACAGTTACCAGGAGATAAGGCGGGGAGGGAAAAATTGAGAGACTGGGATTGACATGTGCACACTGCTATATATAAAACAGACAATTAATATAAACCTGCTGAGCAGCAGGACAGGAAACTCTACTCAATACTCTATGATGGTCTATATGGGAAAATAATCTTTAAAAAACTAGCAGATATATGTATATGTATAATGATTTTTGCTATACACCTGAAACTAACACAACATTGTAAATCAACTCTGAAAGTGAAAAGTGAAAGTCACTCAGTCGTGTCCAACTCTTTGAGACCCCATGGACCATACAGTCCATGGAATTCTCTAGGCCAGAATACTGGAGTGGGGTAGCCTATCCCTTCTCCAGTGGGTCTTCCCGACCCAGGAATCAAACTGGGGTCTTCTGCATTGTAGGCAGATCCTTTACCAACTGAGCTATCAGGGACAATAAAAAGTTTAAAAACAAAAATAAATTTACACATTAATAAAAAGTGCCAAATGATTGCAAAGAATGTACACCATTTCCTATTATTCCACCCAGGTAGTAAAAATCTGAGATTTGGTGTTTCTTATGTTTAAAAATCTTCTTTGGAAGCACACAATAAGTTTTTAATGAATAAGATTATAGTATCAAGTGTTATATAACCTACAGGAATTTAATGTCTATAATGGGTAAATGTGAGTTAAAAGCTAACCTGGCTACTTGTAAGTATTAAGAAAAAGTCACAATCAAGAACATCAACATTCAAGGGCAAATGTGTTTTTTGAATGGATTGCACAGATCAACATAATGCAAATCTTTAATCAGCCCATTCAATAGAAAGTCTATAAAAGCTCTACATATGAGGGAAGCAATATAAAGGCCATCCAGTGGATTAAAATTAGAAATATGCATTTCTGAAGGTGACCAAGTAGGCATGGCCAGATAAGGGTCATTACTTCCTCCTGAGAACAAATATTGGTGGCCCCAAGAAATTCATTAATTATTCACAAGTCTCCTTCGATTGACATTTTTAATTTTTTCTTCAAATTAAGGAGTGGGATTATATAGAAAGTTTTCATTGTGACAATCACAGGCTAATTTCTACTGAACCAAGTCATTAGGTGACCTTGAAATGAAAAGTGAAAGTGCTGGTCACTCAGTTATGACTGACTCTTTGCAACCCCATGGACTGTAGCCCACCAGGCTCCTCTGTCCATGGGATTTCCCAGGCAAGAATACTGCAGTGGGTTGCCATGCCCTTCTCCAGAGGATCTTCCCAACCAGGGATCAAACCTGAGTCTCCCACATTGCAGGCAGATTCTTTACCATAATCTACCTCTATGCCCTAAATGAATCGCATCTCCATATAAGAAGTGCAGACTAAAGTTATTATAATACTTTTTCTTTTAAGACACCTACATTGAGGTTAACACTTCAATACTCTTGCTTTGTCCACATACATACCATTCAAGTATGAGCAGGTCTCACTTCATCAATTTACTTTGGAATAAAAAACAGTCAGTAACAGCTTTTAATCATTATAAGTCTATTGTGGATTTTGAGCTAGATTTGTAATCTACCAAATAAAACTCTCTATATCCCATTCTTTATCCTTATAAGTGAGGCAGAAAAGACTTTGATATTTTATTCTTTGGAATAAAAATGAATCATTGAAAAATCATCTTAAGTAAGAAATATATCTAATTTCAAGGCAAAAAAACAAAAAACAAAAAATTAGAAATATAATTTCAATAAAGAAATACTAACTCAAGTACATTTTTTAAAATATAAAATGTTGAAAACATAACACTAATTCAAAGAAATGCTCTGTACCCAAAGGTAGTAAGCCTACAGATTCTATACTTCAAAAGAATTGTGAATTGCAACAGCAATAGCCCCAAGGGAATTAATACAGCACTCTCTTTCATCTTTCTGGTGTTAACAAATTTCTTCCTAACTTGCACAACCCAGCTTTTAACTGGGGTATAGTCAGAAAGACTTGCCAATTTCTGTGAATATTTGTCTGAGTGTTTGATGCTATCACAAAGTTTCTACTTTGCTCAAGACAGAGTGGCTGCCAAAGGATTGTGAACTATGCCTTCATCAATAGTAGAGATCTCACCTTCCAGATCACTGGACGCAGAGATGCGGCCCATACAGCACAATGAGGGTGAGGAAAACGGACTCAGGAATATTGTGGTTGACACCGGCCACTTGGGCACGGGAAAAGCCCTCACCTCCATCACTTGCAAGCGCAAAGCATAGAAAAGACCCCACTAACATTCATGTCATACTTTAGAAATATACAATATTAACTATTGACATGTAGATGTGATCTTTGGTTTTTAATGGTACCTGTAAAGTTCACCAATTATGGAGAGATGTTTTATGCTTTCCAATATTAGAATATAAACATTTCAGATATGTGTATTCAGCCAATGTTTAACATGTATGCATATTTGCTTATATATTGAGTTAAACAAACAGTTGAAAAACAAGTACTGTTCTTTACTTTTTTCCTTACAGAAAACATTTTGTTTCGAACAAAGCCAAAACCCTAAATAAATACTTCATGATTCAAATACAATATTTGTTGATTTCTAAGGAAGTATTTTTATTGATTACTTTGACTTTTTCTAATTCTTTTTATGTATAAGTTTGTGCTGAGTTTTCCAAAGATAGCAATTGTATTGATAAATATAATAGTTTGTGTTAATACCTTAAAAATTAGTTTCACACTCCCTATGTAAACATCCTCATTAAAGTAAGTTTTATATTTCAGTCACTCTCATAAGGCCTCAGAGAAGGTAAAAAGAGGGCTTGAGAATGAAAGGTGTGAAATCATAATCATTTTTAATAAGGCTTCCAAAAGAATTATAGAACCACCTTCTAAAGCTTCCTTTTAACTTAGCAAACTTAAGACAATATAAGAACTAACAGAAAAAAAATGAGAAAACAAAACAACAAATTTGTCAGACTTACCAGCATAAATGAACAGAGTAAATTCTTATAAAATTTCTATTACAATTCAAGTAATAATGTATATGAAAGATATTACTATAATTATACAGATTAATTTTGTTTTCATTCAGAACCACAAATATAACATATATATTCTCCTCAGCTCTGATGACAAACAGCCATGAGAGAAACAAGGAAAACTGCTGGTGGGATTTATTAGGAAGTAATAAATACCATGTAGTGTCAAGTCATTTCTAAGGTAACTGACTTTCACAATGTATATTTTTGTTTCTCCCAATCTTACTAAACCTTATTTTAATTAAAAGAGAATATGTCAACAGGAGATGCCCCTTACATGTAAACCAATACCCAAGTCTAAAGTTACAGACAGATTTATAAATACTTCCTGTACTGTGATCCCATAGAATGATAGCGGTCTACACAGGACTGTAGATCTCAAAGAAGAAATCAAACTCACTAGCAAGGGGGCAAGGCACACGGGGAGGCCTACGAGCAAGTGAGAGCCGTCTCAAGAAAAGGTGATGAGGCTTCTCTTCAGAAGAGCTACTGCATTTCAAGTAATCTATGATGCTCTCAGGGCTAAGAGGCCCACTATTCTACATACTACCAAGAACTTTTACATTATCAGTCATAACTGTAAAACAGCATGGATTTCATATGTATTTCTATTTCAGATATAATAAAGTATGGAAAACATGAATATCATCATCATTTGTGTTGAGATATAGAAGAGGAACCATTGATTGAAGAGTGTAAAGATGTAGAATCTGTGTTACAAAAAGCAGAAATTGTAAGAACAAAGTTTAAGTGGCTCGTGAGGAGTGGGTGTGTGTGTTGGAATGGGGACAATTCCCAGATTGTGAAGATGACTGAAAAGCAGGCTGGGTCACTAAGGTGACCTTGTGTATTGGGAGGCATTAAAGGATAAAAAGTGAAGTAGGCCTGGAGGTAATGACGTGACTTCATCTTTCTTATTGAGACTTTGAACTAAGGTCTTTCTGTACCAGGCTAGGATGGAACATCTGGCCTAGGATTAATAAATCCCATAGTCTTGCAAGAGCCTGAAGTTGCAGAGCCCAGGATAAGCGGAGATGCAGGAGGTCACCATCCGGATGAGGGTCTCAGTTTGCCTGGTCAGCTACCGTTAGGACTTCCAAGAAAAGGCAAATAATGAGACGCTACAGAAACTGTGTACCCCTAGGTGCAGAGATTCAGCCATGTGCCAAATTTTTAAGTAAACATTAGATTAAGGTGTTAGTAACAAAATCTTGTCTCTTTAATATTCATTCAAAGTACCCGCTGACCTTAAAGTAGAATTAAGTACAGCACAACTGTCCTGAGAGAATTAATCATTTCTTTATCACTAGTCAGGAATCATTTTCCCAAATGCCAACTCGTGCCCTCTAATAAGTCACTTCTACCTTCTGCAGATCCTTGGTTGTGTGCCCGGGCCCTCTCCCTGACCTCCGCAGAACAAGTTGGCTGCAGCGCGGGCCGTCCTTCACGACCACCTGGGAGCCTCAGATGGTGCCAGGGCAGCAGCCTGTCGGAAACGGGCGACTGCCAGCGCGGAGCGGGCGACACCTGTGCCTTGCCGTCTGCACTGGCCACTCTTTCCACGTCCAAGGATCTTGAACGATCCAGGTCAAGCCATTCTCCAATGATAATGTGGGTATGGATATTCCTCAGGTCATCTTGTCCCCACTGCACCACCAGTGCTGAATAATGACTTGGGAAATGTGGGAAGTGAATCAGAAATTAGGGATTGAGTCAAGTTTCTTTTAATTCCCAAAGTGCCATAGATAGGACTAGGATTTTATTCTCTAACGCAATGTCAAGCAGTGTGTGCTCAGTCGCTCAGTCGTGTCCCGTCAGGCTCCTCTGCCCATGGAAATTTCCAGGCAAGAATACTGGAGTAGGTTGCCATTTCCCACTCCAATATCAAGCACTACCGCCTTGTAAAGATGACACACACACACACACACACACACACTATAAACAATTTATCTTGGATTATAATGGTATAACTGAATTAAAACTCAACAACTCATCTCATAAATATTTCTGGAGTTTTCAGTTTCTACTTTACTGTGTGAGATGCTGGGGCTCCAGGAATTATCCCTGCCTTCAAGTAGCTCAGAGTCTGAAGGGAAAGACTAAACAGACCTCCTTGTATTTAATAAAATGTAGACTAGATAGGGAACACTAGCATCTGCAAAATTACTTCTCAAATCACATTTTTAATATTTTTCAAGTAAGATCTTCTATCTATAAACAAAAACAGAGTTCATAAATGGAAGAAGTTTCTTTTTTTCTAAACCTGGTGCAAAACTCAGCTTCCTCTCTTTCCTCGATTAATTTTACCCCCTCTGCTATATATTGGCTTTATATGAAATCAATACTCTAGTTTTCAAAACATCTGGGAAATGTTTATTGCATTAGAAATATTTAAAGATATTCTTTTATATCTTTTTCCTGAATTGACTTAAGGAAAAGATCATGATTTGGTGGGGGAGGCAGGGAGGTGGTCAGAATTCGAAGCACAGAGACATCCCGGTAAATGCCAGCTGACCTGTGATTCTGCTGGATGTCTCATTTCACCAGCTGCGGCAACATTTACCTCATAGTTTCTCCTTCAGAGGTAAGGGCAAATTTTTTAAAGCCTACATCTTTAACACAGTGGAGAGGAAGAGTGCTAAGTAGAAATCTGTTTAACGGTGTGCTGGTATTATGTGTGAATAGAACTTAGTTTAAAAAAATGTGAAGTCATAGCCTCTAGCTCATTTTTTTGGTTATTACTCAGGCAATATAAATAAATCATGAGTTTTGAAACTAAATCACCTTGGAGTTCATAATTTTTTTAGTCTCTAAGAGCAGCTGTTTGATAAGGTATAGTGCTATTTTTTAATTTATATGTGCATCAAATTTTAGTTGTATTTCTTAAATCTAACTAGTTAATCTTGAGGTACTTGTATGACCATTATGACAAGCTACAGTATCTTATTTTAATATAAAAACTACCCTCAAAGTAGTTATTCTACTTTGCCAACTAACAAAGTAAGGAACAGGAGTCTGTTTTTTCACACACAAAAAAATTAAGTTTAGCATCTGGTGAACAGTTTATAAATAGAGATAAAAGCATAATATAAAAACAAGTGATCAATTGGCACTCACACAGAAACTTTAGCTGATTTTTAAAGATAGTAATGAGCACATTAAAATACTGGAACATTTGAAAAATTACAGTCAAAAGACCAAAGGCCTAGATTCCAAACCTTGCTCCATCATCTGAGGATGATAGTACATGAATAAGCCACTTATGTCTTTTTGTAGGTCAATCCCTTCATCCATAAAATAAGGCAAGTAGCACCCCTGAATAGGATTCATGTAAGATCTGAATGAGAGAAAAGATTTCTGGAGTGTTTACTATGTATTATTAACCTTCCTAAGCACTTTACATGTTATTAATTCAATCCTCACAATTATCCTAAGTAAGTACTATTATTACATCCATTTTATCCATGAGGAAGTTAAGGCCTTGCAAAGTTAAATGGCCCACCTCAGGGTACCAAGGACTCTCTTTGTAGCTTTTACCTGGAGACAGGATTAGAAGGCCATAGTCATAAACTCTATTTACTGAGCAAAGTAAGGGGTTGAAAGAAATCAGCTTAATTGGCTCCTTGATCATCAATAAAATGACCTTGGATAAATGATAGTTTCTTTCCCTACTTAGAAGTGTTTTCAGAAAGCAAAGGCGCTGTCTTCCTGCTGATGAAATCCACAAAGTAAATATATGAGACTAGGTGCTCTAAGAGAGAGAATGTCATTTCCATCATTATTTTAAAAAAGAAATGTTTAGCTAGTGGTGAAAAGTCAGTCTAAGAAAGATATATCAAGCCCATACTATAGAAACAATTTTTTCTTTTGTACTCTCTGCTTCATATGTTTATGCATATGAAGAGAAAATGATTAAAATACATAATAGGGAAATGTAAATTCTGAAAGTATGAAAGAATATTAACTCTGGGATTAATGAGGTAGATCACTTAGTATATGTTACTTGCAAAAATATAGGAATTTCAAGATAAATTGCTACACCTCAAATATTCTCCTTTACCCTTCTGGTTTTATCAGCTGCTGAGATCTCTTTGCCAATGCAGGAGACCCAGGTTCAATCCCTGGGTCAGGAAGATCCCCTGGAGAAGAGAATGGCAACCCACTCCAGTATTCTTGCCTGGAGAACCCCATGGACAGTAGAGCCTGGCGGGCTACAGTCCATGGGGTCACAAAGAGTCAGACACGACTCGGCAACTAAACAACACAGGGCTTACCCTGAAGATCTCTGTACTAATGCATACTCTAGTCTTAGCCAGAGCAGGTTTGTCTGCAGCCTCTAAAGTCCTTTTAGGGTACACACAGAAATAATACAAAGCAGGGTAAAAAGCATGTAGCACCTGCCATAGACTAAGACCTCACCTTATATTTGTACTTGATGACTGCTTCTGGCCTTCCAGATTCTGAATTAATTTCTTTCAAGACTAGACATTTGCCTTCCTGAATATACCACCAGTCCTCTTCAGAACAGCCCTACTTTGTTGCCTCTGAAGCCCAAAATATGCATCAGTTCAGTTCAGTCGTGTCTGACTCTTTGCAACCCCATGAATCGCAGCACGCCAGGCCTCCCTGTCCATCACCAACTCCCGGGGTTTACTCAAACTCATGCCCATCGAGTCAGTGATGACATCCAGCCATCTCATCCTCTGTCATCCCCTTCTCCTCCTGCCCCCGATCTCTCCCAGCATCAGGGTCTTTCCCAATGAGTCAACCCTTCGTATGAGGTGGCCAAAGTATTGGAGTTTCAGCTTCAGCATCAGTCCTTCCAATGAACACCCAGGACTGATCTCCTTCAGGATGGACTGGTTGGATCTCCTTGCAGTCCAAGGGACTCTCAAGAGTCTTCTCCAACACCATAGTCAAAAGCATCAATTTTTCAGTGCTCAGCTTTCTTCACCATCCAACTCTCACATCCATACATGACCACTGGAAAAACCATAGCCTTGACTAGACGGGCTTTTGTTGGCAAAGTAATGTGTCTCTGCTTTTTAATATGCTGTCTAGGTTGGTCATAAGAGCCTAATAATTTATCTGATTCTATGGAGAGGCATAGATTCATGAGAACTGTTTCAGCTTCAGTGTAAACAAGAAAAAATGCTAGTCCTGGGTCAACTGTGATATGAGAAGCAGTGGATTTGGACAAGAGATGTTAAATCAAAACCAGCACCGTCAAGATATAATCCCTAAAAATAAGAGAATAAATAGTAGTTTATCTTCATATTATCCTGATATTTTGAGTTTGCTTTTGGAAATTCTGGAAATCCAGAAATATACTGAAGATATTTCTGTGTTGATGCCCTGCCCCAAGTGTCTTTAGAAAAGTGAAAAAGTGAAGTCATTCAGTCATGTCCGACCCTTTGCAACACTGTGGACTGTAATCTACCAGGCTCTTCCATCCAAGGGATTCTCCAGGCAAGAATACTGGAGTGGGTTTCCATTTCCTTCTCCAGGAGATCTTCCCAGCCCAGGGATTGAACTTGGGTCCCCCACATTGTAGACGCTTTACCATTTGAGCCACCGCAGAAGTCCAAGTGTCTTTATTTGCTATCTATTCTGGTTCCTTTCTGGGAAGAATATACTAATTCCCAAAAGTAAGGTTTATATGCCCATTTGTCATTTCAAAATATGAGCAGGAGTATTTAGGCTGCTTTTGTCAGCACCGATATAAAAGGAAGAAAATTATGACCATTAGGCAGAGACCTGGTCTGTCTCCAAAATGAAAAATTGGGGAATATAAGAGGAATTGAGGAATAATTATGCATTGGTTTTAACCAAAAAGGATATATTCTATACAGTGATGTAGAATACTGTCATACAAATTCAAGAACTTAGAATCTTCAGTGGTATATTTTACCATTCAAAATCTTTTGTCAAAAAAGGTAAAAGATAATTGTAAGTAATTTTGAGAGAAAACAGTTATTACAAATGGTAACAAAATGGATGTGCCTGTAGTGTAAATAGTTGCTTCTTGATTCACTTTTTCTTAAAAATATTCTGATTAGGGCAGCTTAAAATTAATCCCCTTTCACTGATCTTGGCAGAGGATTTTTGGCAAGTAATTCTATTTAAATTACTACACAGAATTAATCCTTTTCATTGCTTAAGGCAAAAGGGAAACCAGAGAAAAACAAAGAATATAAACTGGGGTTGAGATAGTTACATTCAATTCTTTCTTTCTTAATTGAAAAATTGAATGAGGTATTTTGTATTATAAGTAAATCCTTCCTCTATTCTTATTTTGCTTCCTTCTAAAGGAATAAAAGTCATGTCTTACAAAGCAGATAAAACACTAGTTGTGTGTCTGAGTGAAAATATATGATCATTTACATAATACATGAAACTAAAATATTTGTATCAACAAAAATGAAAGGTAACAGAAGAACACGGAGAAATTTTTCTCCTACTATGAATTCAAAACAAAATCCTAAATTGTACCTATCTCTCTGAGTTTGGCAAAAATTAGCTCATACGATGTTGTCAATAAGCTAACCGTTGAAGGTTTATATGTTGTTTTTTCAATTCTAAGATACTTTAGAAAACAGTTTTTAAAAATAAAAACAATGAGAGGGGAAAAAGAGTTTTCATGGTCCAAGATGGTGATTATCAACATGGAGGGAACAAGCCAGAAGGGATGAAGAGGCAAATGCATTGTCTCTTTTTCAGAATATTTTTTGTTGGAGTATAATTGAGTTACAATGAGTGTTTCTTCTGAACAACAAAGTGAATCAGCTACATGTATACACATGTCCCCGCCCTCTTGAGCCTCCCACGCCCACCCATCCCACTTACTAGGTCATCACTGGCACTGGACTGAGCTCCCTGTGTTATTCAGCAGCCCCCCACTAGCCGTCTGTCTTACCCATGGTAGTGTATATATGTCAGCGCTACTCTCCCAGTCCATCTCAGCCTCCCTTCCCCTGATTCGTCCACACGTCCATTCTCTAAGAGATGTTAAGTGGCAACTAGCAGGCTGTGACATACTCTGCCCCTTCAGATTCACTCCTCTTACAAGCGGAACATACTCTACTTCTCCTAAAGGAATATAATGCCAAAGTTCCCTCCAGTTTCAGGATCCAGCTCAAAGCCCAGCATGTCTGAGTGACATGAGTCTGGACAGGTCTGCAAAACTGCAAAACAAATACAAATTACTTTCCCAACTACAGTAGCTAATGGTGAAGTAGAAATAGGATTTCCCATTAGGAAAAGGGGGAAATTATAAGTATTGATACATAGCCATATCTGGTCCTTTGCAATTATCCAAACTAGCTTTGCTGTCATAGTTAGCTTGGAAATTGCTGTATATTTGGTTAAAGTTGCTGCCTTGCTTTGGGTAACAGAAGTAGTGAGCTATTTTAACCCTGGGAGGCCTTACGCTCTCAGTTTGCATTCCAGTTGAGTCAGATATGGTTGAGTTTATCAGAGCGATATTTCCTCCATCTCTGCTTGTACCCTGGCCAATTCTACCCTAAGTAAATACCTCACTTCTAAAACCTGTGATATCAACAACAACAATAACAAAATTTTGAATTCTTATTTTCCCTAAAGCTTTGAGGATAAGCAGGCAGGTAGACTGTGTTCCAAGAGAGTTTTGGGGATGGTGTTCCCAAATATTTATGATGACGTAAAGGAGGGCACCAGCTTTCTAAACTACAGTGAGTTCTTGTTACCTGGCAGCTTACATTAATCCAACACCACTTGTTTGTTATTTACAGCATTCCATTTCTGATGAAAAAAAAATTGAATTACTTAATCTTAGATTAAGTTACAAGTGACAGAAAATCTGGGAAAAAAATGGTGGACTAAACAAGACAACTGTTTATTTCTCATTTAAACTCCTGATGCATGGTTCAGGATTGACTGGATATTCCACAGGTTCCAGGACCCAGGCTTCTTCTGTTTTGTTGCCATTGACTCCTAGTGCTCTAGATTTTATTTATTGATACTTGGGGTAGATTCTTACCTCTATCACAATGCCCAGAGACAGATGACCACACTTCCCAAGCTTCCTAGTGCTAGTCTTCCAGAAGTAATATTAATTGTACCAATAAGACACACTTGTAGGAGGCTTGGAAAGTAAAAATTGGAAGAGGCTTTTTTTTTAGCAGTTGGATTCTGGTCTTTTCTCTTTTTTTCTTTTCTCTGTTAATTTGAACTTTTTTATTTTCTATTAGAATATAACCGATTATCAATATTGTGACAGTTTCAGGTGAATGGTGGATACATGTATCCATTCTCCCCCACACATGTATATATACATATACACATACTTGTATATATACATATACATATACATATATACAGGCTTCCCCCATGGCTCAGTAATAAAGAATCTGCCTGCAATGCAGGAGCCTCAGGAGACACAGATTCAATCCCTGGATCAGGAAGATCCCCTGGAGAAGGGCACGGCAACCCACTCCAATATTCTTGCCTGGAGAATCCCATGGACAGAGGAGCCTGGCGGGCTACGGTCCAATGGGGTTGCAAAGAGTCGGACACAACTGATGTGACTTAGTTTACACTCATGCATACACATACACATACACATATATATATACATTTTCCCCCACACATATACATGTATCCATTCTCCCCCAAACTCCCCTCCCATCCAGGCTGCCACACAACATTAAGCAGAGTTCCCTGTGCTATCCAGTAGGTCCTTGTTGGTCATCCATTTTAAATATAGCAGTGTGTATATGACCATCCCCAAATTCCTATCCACCCTTTTCCCCATCCTTCCACCCAGTGACCATTAATTTGTTCTCTATGAGTCTCTTTCTGCTTTGTAAGTTCATTTGCATCATTTCTTTTTAGATTCCTCATATAAGGGATGCCATATGATATTTGTCCTTCTCAGAGGTTATTTTACAAGAGTGGATACAGTGGTGGCTCTCAAACAATTTTCAAGAGTATTTGCGAAGTCACATTCTAAAGGCCTCTCTTTAGCAGCATGGGCAGCCAGGTGATGGCAGAGGGGGCAGCAACAGCAGCAGCTGCCGGCCCTCTGCCTCAGAAGCACAAGGACATAAACTTAAAACCAACTGTCCTCTGGTGGTGCTCTAACTTCCCTCTGCCGATCCCGTGCTTATTTTGTAAGCACTTAATTCACTGTGCTAAGTCCTTCTCTGGTTGGGATACCTGGGGGTGGTTTCTGTTTCCTAGCCTGCATGCTGGCTGATTTAACTAGTGCATTGTCCTTATCACATGCTTGACGCTGAAGCAGACTCAGTACTCCCACCTGTATATTGCCATCTGAAGAAAGGAAGGGAAGCCTAGGAGAGGGAAAGCAGTTTCCTCTAAAGGGCATAACCTCAGAGTATCACACATCACTTCCTCTAAGAAACATGAAACAGTCAAACGGCACAGCAAGGGTAAATGCCAGCAGGACAAACACTGGGTCAGCTAAAATTTGGAAAAGTTAATCAGTGAAAAGAAAAACAGGAGAATTGGATACTGGGGCCAATTAGCAGTCTCCACCACAGATCTCCCCAGTATACCACCTACTTTCAGCAATAAAGTCATTGTCTTTTTAATTAAGGAAAGAAAACATACTGAAAAAAAAATAAACAAAGTAAAAAAAAAAGAAAAGAAAAGACCATTCCAAGTTGCCAGGTGTCACCATTTCAGTAGCAGCCACCAAGACAAAAAAGAGGAAAGGGTCATTTTGTCATAAATTTACTTCTATCAATAAAAGTTGTTATTGAATTCCTTTCTTCTCATCCTGGTCCACTGAGATCTACCACAGCCTTCCTCACACACACTAACACACATGCATTCAATAAAGTAGTGCATTTCAGCTTTCTTCATTATGTTAGACCAGCTTCCTTTATGTCCCCAGAGCACTAATTCACCAAGGTCTTTGTTGTCTGAGTCACAAAATGTGGTAAAACATACATTCAGATATTTTATTTTCTTAAGAGAGTTGTATTATGACCCTTAGTCCTGACCTTTATTATTTCCTTTTTGTGGCTTCTCTTTTCAAATTATTCCATTCAAGGAAGTCAGACCCTAATTAGGAAACATTTCTCTTTGCTTCAGAGAAGGTGGTGGCATTTTCAACGCTCTTGACTTGGTGTCTTAAAGAGTTTGGACAGAGAGCAGCACTTGAATCCTGTAATTATACGGCATTTGGAGCACAGATTATGACAGGTGTGCAAGCAGGACCAAGTAATGAGAGAGTTGGCAAAACAGCTGAATTGTCACATAATTTGTTGGTCAAAAGATAATCATTAATAACAACAGGTCTTTAGGCGAACTAGAATTTCAGTTCTGGCTCAAAATAATTTTCCCAGTCAGAATTTCAAACACGTGTTCTATATGAATTGCAATGTTTTATCCAATCTTTTGGCTTTCAATTCACCCAGAATATATATCATATAATTCTGTCCTATTTCTTACCCCAGAAAGGATGATATTGTAGAACTGTAAAGATCACTTTGCTCAGACTCGCTTTCAAGAAAGGGTTTTACCTCTAGTGACTGTTGTCCCACATTTCTCATCAAGACCACACCCCATCCCTAGAATGGTGCCTCAGCTTGCCAGTAAAACTGGAATCAAGAACCTACTTCAAAAGGGTAGTCAAAAGGATTCGTTAGTTTATTTTTTTTAACTCTTTACAACAAAGCTTGGAAAATATTGCATATTAAATCAATATTTGTTAAATCTGAACAAACTACTTAAGAGTGAGAACTCTGGGTCCAAGCGAATAGCACAGAGGACAGGAGTCCCTGTGCCGTATAGTGAACCCTCCCCTGGAAAACAGCCACTGCATTTTTATAAAGGCTACATTATATGCTTAAAACATGTCTAAAAGAAGAATGTGTGCATGCTAAGTCACTTCAGTCATGTCTGACTCTTTGTGATACCATGGACTGTATCCCGCCAGGCTCCTCCGTCCATGAGATTCTCTAGGCAAAAATACTGGAGTGAGTTGTCATGCCCTCCTCCAGGGGATTTTCCCTACCCAGGGATCGAACTTGCATCTCCTATGTCTCCTGCATTGGCAGGCAAGTTCATTACCACGAGTGCCACCTGGGAAGCCCAAACAGAATATTTAAAGGAAAAAAAAAAAAGAAAAATACTTTACAATCTATTTGGGGAGGAAAGGGGGCATTGAATTTATCTTTGTATACTCAACTCCAGCACAGTGTCTAGAAAAAGTATGCATTCTGACCTTCTATGTGCTGTGCTGTGCTCAGTCGCTCAGTTGTGTCCAACTCTTTTGACACCCCAGAGGGATTGTCCAGGCTAGAATAACTGGAGTAGGTTGCCATGCCCTCCTCCAAGGGATCTTCCTGACCCAGGGATCGAATCCAAGTCTCCTGTGTCTCCTGCGTTGCAGGTGGATTCTTTACCCACTGAGCCCCATGGGAAGCCCCAGTACATCTCTGCCACTCTAGAAAGTCTCATCAAAATGTCTCTTCGAAAGAATGTCAAAATTAAAACCATTTGGAGTAAAATTCAAATGAGAGAGCAAAAGGGAGGAGCTGCCACGGTTTACTTCATTCTATCCACTCCCCTAGGAACACACTGACGTGTTTTGAACTGTCAAAATATAGTAACTGTATTACTTTTAGATTAATTTGGTGTATCTGTTGATGACTGTTGTGATGAGTAAATGTTTCAAATGGAGAAATACAGGAAAGAAATGCATTATAAATATTTTATCTCCATTGCTGTTTTCAGTTTGGCATTTTATTTCTAAAATCTTAGGGGCAATAATCATATATTTGGCAGATGCATTAGATACCATAAACACAAAACATTTCTTTACCAGACACTGCATCTAAATTATACTGCAAAATAATTATGTTAGCAGTAAGAAAAGTCTTTTTCTGAGCAAAGAGGAGCATCTATAGACATACTTCTCTTTGAACTAACCAGTTTATGCACATATACATAAGGGAATTAATGAAAGCACCTTAGCCAAGGATTAATGGCACTTAGTCACACCCTAGCCAAGGATTAATGGCACTTAGTCATTATCAATACCTTTTGTTCCAAAGATGGAAAAACATTTTACCAACAAATTTGTTAACCCAGAAAACTATCTTTTAAGGGAGAATGACATTGTTCCCCATCTAACAGAAGCAGAAATCAAAGTCTACAGAGGGTGAAATTTTGAGGAAAAGTCTCATAAATGAAAAATCTTCTTAGGTTCTGTGTGTTCTGCCTTGGTACATGCATATCACTGGACTTCACTACCTCTGTGGTTCATTTTATAATGAGACGACATATACTGCAAAATGGTAAGTATTACTCAAATGAAAATACCAGTTCCTGAATCAAGCGAAGCTCTTGTTCAGCC
Organism: Odocoileus virginianus; assembly: GCF_023699985.2. Classification (NCBI taxonomy): domain Eukaryota; kingdom Metazoa; phylum Chordata; class Mammalia; order Artiodactyla; family Cervidae; genus Odocoileus; species Odocoileus virginianus. The sequence goes on along the minus strand of NC_069674.1, from coordinate 93,492,611 downwards.
AATATTTATCTTGCTTCTCTCCATTTCGAGAATTAAACGCAAAGAATTTTCTTACTTTCAAGGAAACAAATTGAGCAAACTCTTCCAAGAAAAAAATTTTCGGTTATACTCAAAACAACAGAGAACAGGTATTTACTAGAAATATCAGATGTACGTGCATCAACTTTAAGTGTCTGAAAGATAGAAAGAGGCCACACAAAATCCTTTGTTCACAGAATGTATCTCTTTGTTAAAAAGCCCTTTGCCAGTCTTCTAAACTGTGAATATACTGGTTGGATGACAGTCCTTTCTCACAGCCATCTGCGCCTCTGAGTCAGTCCTATGGGAAACAGTTTATACTAAATTTGTCACATCACACCTTATTTCCAGGTCAGCAGAGTGACAGCAGGAGAATTCCAACACTTTTATTATTCCATCTAACATGGATTAGCAGGCACCAGCAAATAAGTTGTGAAAGTTTGGGGACCACAATATGGTGGTTGTCTTTACAAGCATGTATCCAAGCCAACCTGACCGAGATTTCTACTGTCATTCCCGCCAACAGATGTCATTCCTGACAATAAAACCCTTTCCAATGGCCTATCGTTTTCTTTCTAGAACAACACTATGAGTAAGTTTTTGGTGAACTCACTTATCTCTTCCATCTACAGTAGATGAATGGATTAAAACAAAGAGAAAGTGTTTGGTTACATACATAATACTATTTAAGCTGTATTCATGAGAATAGTTTTGGGTACAAGTTACTGAAGCCCAGTGCAATGAAATACAAATTATATCTTCAGTCTCTGAATGAGCAAGACTCATGTTTTCTATAGAAAGACAGCTTATCTCAGATGTCGAACTCTGGGCCAGTCAGCTGTGCTGGGAACAAGTAAGAATACAGCCGCCCTGAAGAGCACACCATGGATGGAGAGGTATAGCCAGGGATGCAGGGAGATGCAGGAAAGCTAGGCAGTCAGTCCTGAAGGGGCCCATGATCTTTTCTTCTGTGATTTAACCTTTGATACTGGCTATAAAGGAGTTCACCTCTGAAACAAGGAAGTGCAAAGCCTAATTCACAGTTCCGGCCATTTTAATGACTACTATGTAATCTCATCAAATCGGTCAGTTGACAATCTAAACATACCAGGATAAGCTCAAAATTCAGCGCCTGCTTCTATAGTGCCAAACTCTTTCTCCTCCTCTAGATTTTGTTTATAGAGCGAAGTTATGCTCTAAAGTTCCTCTCTTTTTTAATAATTGCATTCTTTTCTCTGTTGGACTGAAAGCAAGATTACATCTTTTATTCAGTTTTAAACTGGTATATTCTGGATTCATGCTGCATGCTAAGTCACTTCAGTCATGTCCAACACTTTGCGACCCTATAGACTGTAGCCCACTAGGCTCCTATATCTATCGTATGCTCCAGGTATGGATACTGGAGCAGGTTGCCACGTCCTCCTCCAGGTGATCTTCCCGAGCTAGGGATCAAACCCCTGTCTCTTTTGTCTCCTGCATTGGCAGGCAGTTTCTTTACCACTAGCGCCACCTGTGGGAAGCCCAATATTCTAAATTCATACACAGTCAACAGATGGTAATTAAACTACAAAGATTCCATTATTAATTTAGTAGTTGAAGTTTTTTCTAAAATATAAATGAGCACTACATTTTAATATGAGCTCTGTTTTGAGTCAATTTTAGTTTCAGAAAATACATCATTTAATTCATCCGAATAAGGAATACACTTTGCTTCTTCAGTTCAGTTCAGTTCAATCACTCAGTCTGTCCGAATCTTTGAGACCCCGTGGACTGAGCACGCCAGGCCTCTCTGTCCATCACCAACTCCTGGAGTTTACTCAAACTCGTGTTCAAGTTGGTGATGCCATCCAACCATCTCATTCTCTGTTGTCCTCTTCTCCCCCTGCTTTCAATCTTTCCCAGCATCAAGGTCTTTTCAAATGAGTCATGTCTCCATATCAGGTGACCAAAGTATTGGAGTTTCAGCTTCAACATCAGTCCTTTCAATGAATATTCAGGACTGAGTTCCTTTAGGATGGACTGGTTGGATATCTTTGCTGTCCAAGGGACTCTCAAGAGTCTTCTCCAACACCACAGTTCAAAAGCATCCATTTTTTGGTGCTCAGCTTTCTTTATAGTCCAACTCTTACATCCATACATGACTACTGGAAAAAACATAGCCTTGACTAGATGGACCTTTGTTGGCAAAGTAATGTCTCTGCTTCTTAATATGCTGTCTAGGTTGGTCTAACTTTTCTTCTAAGGAGTAAGCGTCTTTTTATTTCGTAGCTGCAGTCACCATCTGCGCTTCTTACTTCTCACTTATCCATATATCGTTTCAAACTCTTCTACAAATAAGACATAATTGAGCAAATGCAATTTTTACCATTTTAAACATATCTTAATATGCTAATATGTAAATATAATTATGTAATATATTTTATTGCAATACCATATTATATATTTATATATAATATTCATGAAATACATGAAATATGTTAATAATATGCTAAATGATTTCCTAAAGAACAGTATGTTTTTGGGAAAATCTTTGTAAGGATCCATAATTAAGAATTAAAATGAAACTATACAGAAAATACCTTTTATAATATAACTATTCTTTTGCTTTCTATGTTCCTACTGAGATTAATTTCTTCATATCCCATTTCTTCAGTCTAACTACAAAAAAGCCTGGAATCAGGTCTATCACTTCATCATTCTGTTATTTCCTTAAAGTTTCTCATAAAGGTCCACAACTCATTTTCATATATAATTCTATTTTTATAAATGCTTAATTTTTTAACAGTATAGTTACTTTTTAAAAAGACAAACCAAGCACCAAGAGACCTAAGTTCTAAAGCTAGCTCCACCTGTAACTCATTTTGTGGCATTGATCAAATCACTTAACCTCTTTAGAATCATTTTAAAATAAAAATGTTAAACATTCCCTCAAGCTTGAAGACTACAATTATCAAATTTTATATTCACAAAATCCTAATCATCCTTAGAGACACTGTTTAATGGAAACACTACATAATAACTGGTAAAAGTATTGAGAAACTCTTTTTATAATACCATGCTTCTCCACACTCTAGAGAATGCTGTATCTTCTCTGAAAAATTCTGTAAAGAAACAATTAATTTGAACATGCAAAAGCAGATATGAACCAAAAAGTGTCATCACAGAAATAAATAGATCAGGAACCGTCTTTTGTAAAGAGCTCAAGACTGACCACCTATCATCAGTTTCCCATAATTGCACTTTATCAAAACCAAAACACCAATAACTCATTTTAAAAACTTAGTAGCCTTCCAAAATGTATACAAGTAAATTTAAAAAAAAACTCCATAATGGCATGGATAAACTCATTGATGGTTACCAGTTATTGTTTACTCTGTAACACTTTGTTGAACATTTGACCTCTATGACCATATTTAGTTCTTAAATTTCCCCTTATGATAGGTCACTTGATTTCCTCTTTACTGAAGCTTAAAGTTAAAACTGTTTAACAGCTTTTCCAAAGCTGTTAAATGTTGGGAGTTGAGACTCAATACTATGTCAGATTCCAAGGTTCATGTTCTTACCATTTCTGCTATACTGTGTCACTTCACTTCATAACAATGCATATTATTTGCAAATAGTATCCCCAAAGTATAGAAAAGACTACCTGGGTACATTTCTTTTGGCTTTTTGGAAACAGGCAAGCCTATATACTGATTGATATATATTGCAAACTGCACCACAATACCAACAGAATACACAAACTCTAAATTTAAAATTTTTGAATATCCAAAACATTCAGAAAATAATGAAAAAGACACCCATGAACTTACCACCTAAATTTATGAAACAAATGAAAATACCATATTTACTTCTGATTTTTTTTTAAAGAAATAAGAATGAATTATAGTTGTGGAAAAGTAATTTAGACGAAGGTTAAGTGTCTTCAGGTAAGTGTCAGTATTAAGTTAGGTGCTTTTCAGAAATGTGAAAAGTCTCTTCTCTGTTGTTTGTTTCCCTTAACTGGGCTAAAAATCAATGTTGTGGTTTTTTCCAGAAGCAAATTTTCATTTGATACCTATTTATTTCTAAAAATGGAATCACAAGAAAGTTATACCTTTAGAAAGTCAAAATATCTGGTGCTTAGCTGGAAATATCTTTTCCTAGGATGTCTAGACTAATAAACATAGCATATTATCTTATTGCCACAGGATAAGTTGCTTACTGAGAAGGTAAATTCTTTTCCTATTTGATGACATTATAAGTTGATGTTTAATTTGTTTGATGGATTCCTCATATCTTCCTCATGAAATTAGAATGGAGTTGAGGGAAGAAATTATGAGAGCCAGATTAATTAAATATCACCCAAAGTTTATAATATAAAATAAGTTTGGGAAAAAGTCCGGTTTTGTTATAGGAGGCTTTATATCATGTCATACTATGAAGATATTGACTGTATTGTTCACAAACCATTTTATCATATTTTGGTATATGAACTACTCCACAGCCTTTTATAGAAGATGTTTAATACTTGATTTTACATGCTTCTTGGTGACTTATTTACCATAATTAAAAACTTATTAAAATTCTCTAAGACTGTAAAGCTTATTGTGAGGGTTCATTACTACTTCTGGTCATAATAATATTCTCAATAAATATTAACATTCATTTATAAAAAGTGTAGGTACAGTTAAAACCCCTCTCACTCTCAATCCTTTCTCCCTGGAAGTAATAACTGCCCTAACATTTGTGTTATAATTTTCATGCATATTATTATACTTTTACCACAAATGTACATGAGACATTGTAAAATATTTTGTGTTGTTTTATGCATATTCACAAATATAATCACATTATATGTTACAGTTTGCAACTTGCTTTTCTCATTCAACATTATCCTTTTGAGAATTATCCATGTTGATACCTATAATAACATGTTTACTTTCCACTAGACTTCTACATTCTTGCCTTCAGTGATTTCTTGATGTCCTGATTTTATCTATTCAATATACTTTATATACTAAATTGCAAATCGCTAACATGCTACTTAATCTCTGGGGACAGTAATGTTTAGCTTGAAAAAACACCCTCTTTAGAAGCAACAAAATGGTTTTGCTCACCCAGTTTGCAAAAAGTTACTTTCTGGGTGTACCTTACTTGCTTGTAGAGATGAAATCTCTCTTTTAGTAACTATAAGTCATTAAAAAAAGCTGACTCAATTTGAATTATAAAGTAAAAATGTTCTTCCCTGTGAGCTAAAGTCCAAATGTTAGTCTTTCAATTTGTGATAGTTGCATGTGAATTGGAAAGTAAGTCATGAGGGTCAGCCACAGAGTTCTCAAATAAAGAAGCAGAGGTACCAAAGGGGGAGTGCGAGAGAAAATATAAGATTAAGAGAAAAATGCATTTAAAGGAATTGATAAGGTTACCCACTCTGACTGGGGTTCAGCATTGAAATTGTGTTCATTTTGCCCTGAGTCACTTTCCCTTATCTATCACTGAGGCATCATTTTAGTTTGCCTAGTACTTACAGTCCTTTATCACTACAATCAACTGACCAAACACTTCCAACAATCTCTTCAGTTCTCTCTCTCCTCGAACTTCACAAAACTTCTTGCACCACAAATATGAAACACAATCAGCTTCTGTCACTTGTGTCTTGTGTTTCGTATTTGCACAGGAAGTGCAGTCCAAACTAAAGTTGGCTTTACTTGGTAATGGGGTTCCTTTAATAGCTTTCTTTTTTAAATAAAACAAATTCCATTCTGCCTATAATTTTCAGATTGCATGTTGCTTGAAGATGAGGTGGTTGATATGAACAAAAGAATTCCATTTAAGTAAAGCACTCTCATTTCTGGAGCTATATTGTCACTGACAAAAGATAAACAGCCAATGAACAAGAAAATTGAAATTAAGGAAATCATTAATTGGGGTGCCAATTTTATTATGTAAGATTGTAAGATTAAAAAATTATTGTTTATTAGCCTACTGAAGTGCCTTGGTTTTTCTGAAAACTGTTACTCCTTGAAATTACTGACCTTAGCGTAGAGTAGACACATTTACCAAATCAATAGCTCTCGTGTTCATATGGTTCTTATGGTCTACAGTGAGTTTTCAAATCACAATACTATTTGATCCTTAGAACCATCAGAGGACATAAGTGGAAAACATAGTCTTAATAATTTATAGGGGAGTAAATTGTTTTTTTTTTCCATTTATTTTTATTAGTTGGAGGCTAATTACTTTACATCATTACAGTAGTTTTTGTCATACATTGAAATGAATTAGCCATGGATTTACATGTATTCCCCATCCCAGTCCCCCCTCCCACCTCCCTCTCCACCCAATCCCTCTGGGTCTTCCCAGTGCACCAGGCCCGAGTACTTGTCTCATGTATCCAACCTGGGCTGGTGATCTGTTTCACCCTAGATAATATACATGTTTCAATGCTGTTCTCTTGAAACATCCCACCCTCGCCTTCTCCCAGAGTCCACAAGTCTGTTCTATACATCTGAGTCTCTTTTTCTGTTTTGCATATAGGGTTCTCGTTACCATCTTTCTAAAGTCCATATATATGTGTTAGTATACTGTAATGGTCTTTATCTTTCTGGCTTACTTTGTTCTGTATAATGGGCTCCAGTTTCATCCATCTCATTAGAACTGGACAAGTTCTTAGAGAAGTATAACTTTCCAAAACTGAACCAGGAAGAAATAGAAGATCTTAACAAAACGATCACAAGCAAGGAAATCGAAACTGTAATCAGAAATCTTCCAGCAAACAAAAGCCCAGGACCAGATGGCTTCACAGCTGAATTCTACCAAAAATTTAGGGAAGAGCTAACACCTATCTTACTCAAACTCTTCCAGAAAATTGCAGAAGAAGGTAAACTTCCAAACTCATTCTATGAGGCCACCATCACCCTAATTCCAAAACCAGACAAAGATGCCACAAAAAAAGAAAACTACAGGCCAATATCACTGATGAACATAGATGCAAAAATCCTTAACAAAATTCTAGCAAACAGAATCCAACAACATATTAAAAAAATCATTCATCATGACCAAGTGGGCTTTATCCCAGGAATGCAAGGATTCTTTAATATCCGCAAGTCAATCAATGTAATACACCACATTAACAAATTGAAAGATAAAAACCATATGATTATCTCAATAGATGCAGAAAAAGCCTTTGACAAAATTCAACATCCATTTATGATTAAAACTCTCCAGAAAGCAGGAATAGAAGGAACATACCTCAACATAATAAAAGCTATATATGACAAACCCACAGCAAGCATCACCCTCAATGGTGAAAAATTGAAAGCATTTCCCCTGAAATCAGGAACAAGACAAGGGTGCCCACTCTCACCACTACTATTCAACATAGTTTTGGAAGTGTTGGCCACAGCAATCAGGGCAGAAAAAGAAGTAAAAGGAATCCAGATAGGAAAAGAAGAAGTGAAACTCTCTCTGTTTGCAGATGACATGATCCTCTACATACAAAACCCTAAAGACTCTACCAGAAAATTACTAGAGCTAATCAATGAATACAGTAAAGTTGCAGGATATAAAATTAACACACAGAAATCTCTTGCATTCCTATACACTAACAATGAGAAAACAGAAAGAGAAATTAAGGAAACAATACCATTCACCATTGCAACAAAAAGAATAAAATACTTAGGAGTACATCTACCTAAAGAAATGAAAGACCTATACATAGAAAACTATAAAACACCGATGAAAGAAATCAAAGAGGACACAAACAGATGGAGAAATATACCGTGTTCGTGGATTGGAAGAATCAATATTGTCAAAATGGCTATACTACCCAAAGCAATCTATAGATTCAATGCAATCCCTATCAAACTACCAATGGTATTTTTCACAGAACTAGAACAAATAATTTCACAATTTGTATGCAAATACAAAAAACCTCGAATAGCCAAAGTAATCCTGAGAAAGAAGAATGGAACTGGAGGAATCAATCTGCCTGACTTCAGACTCTACTACAAAGCCACAGTCATCAAGACAGTATGGTACTGGCACAAAGACAGAAATATAGATCAATGGAACAGAATAGAAAGCCCAGAGATAAATCCACGAACCTATGGTCACCTTATCTTCGACAAAGGAGGCAAGGATATACAATGGAAAAAAGATAACCTCTTTAACAAGTGGTGCTGGGAAAATTGGTCAACCACCTGTAAAAGAATGAAACCAGAACACTTTCTAACACCATACACAAAAATAAACTCAAAATGGATTAAAGATCTAAATGTAAGACCAGAAACTATAAAACTCCTAGAGGAGAACATAGGCAAAACCCTCTCCGACATAAATCACAGCAGGATCCTCTATGACCCACATCCCAGAATTTTAGAAATAAAAGCAAAAATAAACAAATGGGACCTAATGAAACTTAAAAGCTTTTGCACAACAAAGGAAACTATAAGCAAGGTGAAAAGACAGCCCTCAGATTGGGAGAAAATAATAGCAAACGAAGCAACAGACAAAGGATTAATCTCAAAAATATACAAGCAACTCCTGCAGCTCAACTCCAGAAAAATAAATGACCCAATCAAAAAATGGGCCAAAGAACTCAACAGACATTTCTCCAAGGAAGACATACAGATGGCTAACAAACACATGAAAAGATGCTCAACATCACTCATTATCAGAGAAATGCAAATCAAAACCACAATGAGGTACCATTATATGTCAGTCAGGATGGCTGCTATCCAAAAGTCTACAAGCAATAAATGCTGGAGAGGGTGTGGAGAAAAGGGAACCCTCTTACACTGTTGGTGGGAATGCAAATTAGTACAGCCACTATGGAAAACAGTGTGGAGATTTCCTAAAAAGCTGGAAATAGAACTGCCATATGACCCAGCAATCCCACTTCTGGGCATACACATCAAGGAAACCAGATCTGAAAGAGACACATGCACCACAATGTTCATTGCAGCACTGTTTATAATAGCCAGGGAGTAAATTGTTTTTTAGGAAATTAACCCTGAATATTCATTGGACGGACTGATGCTGAAACTGAAGTTCCAATATTTTGGCCACCTGATGGCCAAAGAAGAGCTGACTCTTTGGAAGAGACCCTGATGCTGGGAAGGATCGAGGGCAAGAGAAGGAGGGGACAACAGAGCATGAGATGGTTGGATGGTTAAATGACTCAATGGACATGAATTTGAGCAAACACCAGGAGATAGTGAAGGACATGGAAGGCTGGTGTGCTGCAGTCCATGGGGTCGCAAAGAGTTGGGCATGACTTAGCGACTGAACAACAAATTATTTTTAGTCATATCCAGATGACTGGCAGGTCCCAGAGCAAGTAGGAGAATGAGCAGTGAAACTTAGGGCTGCTGACACCTGGTAAACAACATAAAGGATCTTTTTAAAGATTTTTTTCATATCATTTGTTTCGCCATCTGTTTTGGTTTGCTAGGGCTGTCAATATTTCACTTTAGGTTCTTCCAATTACTACCATAAAAAACTAAAAAGACATAGTAGTGACTCACATTCCAGAGACACTCAATAAATATTGCTTAAACAAGTGAGTGAATAAATGAATTCTCATATAAGTGAGCAGATGTTTTAATTGTTAAAAGAGAAAAAATCATTAAATTCTATGTCTCTTTTTGAAGTTTCTAATAATTATTATTTGGCAAGTTTCTTAGTAAGAAAAATGTTTCCATTTATAAGGTGATGGGCATGCTACATTTTTTTTCCCTTGCTAGACTCCAGCAATTCAAAAACATTTGATTTTCAGGTAAGCTTGTCCTATAGAATCAGCTACAAGCAAATCATTTTCCAACCAATTCATTCACATTTCCAAAGGAAATATTATCTCCCCTGGGCAAGCAATAAAGCCAGCAGACAGTGCAACAGCAGCAGGAGACACTCTTCAGAGATAATATGTGGTGTCTGATCAAGTGGTGTCGCCAAACAAAGGCAGATGGAAATTGATTAATTTTAGTACTATTCAATACATTATGGCATTGTGGTCACTGTGGACTTCCCACAAACATTGCTCCTTTCTAATTATAAATTATTCACATTAATTCAGTTTTAAGAGATAAATAGCAGCCTTTTGGTTTTCATTTTTTAAAACGGCCTTATTCCTTACATGATAAACATTTAACACATAAGGATTAAGGAAAAATGTCTCAATTTTAGGTACTTGGACATTTATTAGTTGTTTTCAATACATCATGCTAATTCACACCATAAATCTTCCAGGTGGATATTATTTTGCTGCTAAACATATAGGGGAATTAAGACTAAAAGACATTATATGTCTGAACATCCAGTTATTTGGACCAAGGTTATCTCCATCCAAAGTCTATGGTCTTCTAAAAACATGGGCTGGCCCCACTTTTTATGGTATATTGTTGGTCAGCCTGCGGACCACGTGAGCAGAGTGTTTTCTCACTTTCAGGATCGTGAATTCTCACGCAGTCCTAGACTATGAAAACAAGGAAGTTCTCATTGTGTTTAGCATTCTCCACTAAAGAAGCCTGAGCCTCTGAGATCCAGGCAAAAGCTTCATGAGTTACTCCTGGAAGAACACAAGCACCAATATAAACATTTTCAACACCTGAAATCCGTTCTTCCACAGGCAAGACTGAGATTAGCTGTTTAGTAACAAGTTCCCTATCTCCTCCCATTTCCTTCATCTCTACTCCTTCTTTGCCACTAAAGGCGGCAACTGATATTTACTTTAACTGGATTTTATGCATTGTTGAGGAAAGCAGAAAGAAAGGCAGGTTGATTTGCCTGGATTTTCATGTCTGACACTCTGGAGTCACAACTCCTTTTGAGAACACAGAGGGCTGTCAATCTTCTACCCCCTCCTTTAAACGTACATTCACAAATATTGAGGCAACTTCAAATATAATTTCAAAGAGAGAGCTAAAATAATCCCATTTTGCCTCAGATGGACTTTCTTTTCACACTTTTTAGAATCACTATGGATATTAGATGTCAAGAAATAAGAAATTAAATTTGGAGGGACATCACACACAATTGGAGAACTGTCCAGACAACTTGGGACTTATTTTTTTTTTAAACTTGGGACTTTAGAACTCAATAAATAAATTCATTTGTGGAGATATTTTGCTGACAGTTCATTAGAAAATGCTGAGTTTCCTTAGGGGAAGTCAAGTTCTTTTATAGCAAAATTATAATTCTCAGTACTTAACAGTCATGTGAAAAATAACATCAAAATACTATTTCGATTGAAATTTTCACTTTCAACTGGTTTATATGATGCTGTATAGAAAATCTAAGTTGCTAGATTTAAGATAAATATAGTAAGCAAACTTGTTTATATATTAAAAAGCACTATCAAAATGTCGAAGTTCAGTATTTCTGAAAATCAAAGCATACATTAGGCTTTAGAAGTATAGAGACATTCACAAATAACATAGCCAAGGTGGGTGCTTCACTTCTATAATGAATTGTAAAATAAAGTAAAAAATATAATTCTCAGAAGAGACAAACCATTATGCCTACATTTCAATGTAAAATTTAGTTCAAGATCATTTATTCTTAAATGAACAGACAGTTCTCTAGTCAAAGTAAATACTTCTGGTAAGGCATCATGTTTCTTGAGAATATCACAGAAGAACTAATATATTAGAGAGATACATTTGGGGATTTAAGCTTGATGACTGTGTGCATGCTCAGTCACTTTGGCTGTCTCCTACTCTTTGTGACCCCATGGACTGTAGTCCGCCAGGCTCCTCTGTCCATGGGATTCTCCAGGCAAGAATACTGATGTGGGTTGCCATTCCCTTCTCCAAGGGATGTTCCTGAACCAAGGATTGAACCTAAGTCTCCTGCATTGTAGGCAGATTCTTTACCATCTGAGCCACCAGGGAAACCCCTTTAAGCTCCATGAAACATCTTAAATGATTGCGCATGCAGATCCTTACTCATGAGAAGTTTTTAACTACTTTTTACAGTGCAACCCCCTCTAAAAAGAGTCACTAGAAATAAATGTTTATAAGTAGGATTACACTCAACATGAATTACACATGAAAGAAAGACTACCATGGGTGAATTTCACTAGAAAGAACCAAAAGATAAGGCAGAGGAATGGATCACTTGGAAAGAAAAGTCATCACATACAGGTCTGTTACTGGTGGAATCGATTTCCCCTGACTCTGGAGAGCCTTGTGCTGTGTGTCAGCATTCATTTGTTTAGGTTCATTTTGACTAGCTCTTCCATGAAAATGTGGGTTCTTTCATTTCATTGGAACCAACAACCTTATCTTTAAAAAGTAGTTTATTAGCCCATGGTGGCAAGGCAATCTGCTGCTTTAGCTCCATAGGTATTTTTCAGACAAGGTATATGCCTTCAGGAAAGCAGATAGTGATAGTAATAGTGAAAGTCGCTCCATTGTGTCCGACTCTTTGCAACCCCATGGACTATACATACAGTCATTGGAATTCTCCAGGCCAGAATACTGGAGTGGGTAGCCTTTCCCTTCTCCAGGGGATCTTCCCGACCCAGGGATCGAACCCAGGTCTCCTGCATTGCAGGCGGATTCTTCACCAGCTGAGCCACCAGGGAAGCCCCAGGAAAGCAGAAGTGGACGAGAATTGCAAGAATATGTACGTCCAAATCGAGTTATATGTTAATCTCTCTAAAAGGAGAGAAAGAGAAACAAAGGAGAACTCTCAGGATGGCCTCTCTGAAAGAAGATTCAGCATCTGAAGTTTGGAGTGTATCTCCAGACTTGGGGGTCTAGTGGCCCTAAAGCACAGAAGTTGTCAACCCATCCACCAATTGGCAACATAGGCTGAAATATCACACAACCCACTCTTCTTGGTCCTATTCAAGGCTCACTGAACATCCTTCTGATCATAATTTGCCCTTTTGAGAAAACTGGCCACAGGCAGAAAATGTATTGATCTGCAAACAGTTTTGGATCCTCTCAACATGTTCAGTTCTCAACGTAAATTAATAGATTGGCTTTCTGGTTTTTATTCATCAATCTCTATTAGTTTGTTCTGTGTAAGTCAGCTCCCTGAGGCAAATTTGTTCCTGATCCATTGACAAATTATATTTTTAAGCTTGTGTGATATTTTTAAGCCAGGGAACTTGACCTGTGTGCTTTTTCCATTCAAGAAGGCAATGGCCCTAGTTGTTTTACATCCAATCTGCTATTTCTTCAGTCTCCTGTCTTTATAGCTTTGACTAAGGGTATATCTCTACACCTGCTTCTGGGTGCACAGCTTCACAAGCATTGTGATGAAGCCAATGTTACAGTGTTCAGGCTACAGATGTTGCTGCTCTCAGATGGACAGCTGGGATACAGTGCGAATGCTCTTGCCAGTTGCCATCAGCTACATGCTGCTTCCTTCATTTATCCTAGAATGTGATGTTATTGATACTATTTTCTATGATATGAACAACATCAGGAAGCACTTACTTAAACCACTCCACTGCTCAATCATTTAATCAATTCACATTGTTTTCATCATCAAATAATAAGCAAATCATGACCTTTAAGTCTTGTCATAATTTTTTTTCTTTTCCACTTACCATATGTTTCCTATTTTTGCATGCTCAGTCATGTCCAGCTCTTTGCAATCCTGTGTTTCTTCAGGCAAGAATACTGGAGTGGGTTGACATTTCCTTCCCCAGGGGATCTTCCAACCCAGGGATCAAACCCGAGTCTCATGTTTCCTGCATTGGCAGGTGGGTTCTTTACCACTAGTGCCACCTGGGAAGTTCTTCTTGTTATCTCTTGTCAAAACTTAACCACACCTCTTCATCCTTGTCAGCTAAGTCTATCATCTAATAGGCTCCTTCTCTCCCTAACACTCATCCTGATGGCAACCATAAACAGCCACTCTACTGGGACCACCAACTTTGAGAAGCTCTCCTTAATGAACCTAAACCAGAGGCAAATTGGCACCATAAGTAGCCAGTTTGATTGTCCACTGTATAGCAACATTTGTTCTCCAACCCTTACATAGTACCTTATATGAGCACATCCTACCTATCCAAAAACCCATATCTTTCATTCTCCCTTGCAGTTAGGTATGGCACTTCAAAGTTTAAGTTGAGGCCATACTTTACTTCCTGAAAATTAAGCACACCCTGGGGATATCACTGTGTCTCACAACTTTACAAAAATTCAAATATTTTCAAAGTTCAAGTTTTTTCTTCAAAATATAGACTGTACTTTTCCTAAGTAAACTGGTAAATGTGCTTAGTCGCTCAGTTGTGTCCGACTCTTTGCAAGCCCATGGACTGTAGTCCACCAGGCTCTTCTGGGCTTCTCTGGTGCTCAGACAGTACTTTTCCATACCTCGTTACAATCTTAAAGTTGTTCCTTATAATTTGACTGCATGAACCCTTTACCTACACTGCATGCAAACATGCATGCTAAATCGCTTCAGTTGTGTCCAACTCTTTGCAATCCTATGGACTACAGCCCACCAGGCTCCTCTGTCCACGTGATTTTCCAGGCAAGAATACTGGCATGGGGCGTCATACCCTTCTCCAGGGGATCTTCCTGACCCAGGGATCAAACCCACGTCTCTTATCTCCTGTATTGGTAAGTGGGTTCTTTACCACTAGCATCACCTGGAATGTAGCCCTTTACCTACATTATCTCATTTCAAAGTACAGAAATTGTTGTCTAGTGAATAGTGGCAAGAATTGTGAAGTGTCTGAGATTTTACTCTACATTCAGGTTAATGAATTAGCCTGATGCAGTGTCAAAGATGCTGGCAGAAAACATGAGATCCCTGGGTCAGAAACAAAGAACTTTATTAGTCTTGGCATAGCAAGCAGCATAAGCTTCGTGTTCACATTAGTTCTTCTACCCCCAAGGTCTCAAGGGCAATATGTAGGGGCCCAGGTCTATGCTGTATACACCGTGGGTTTCTTTATCGAATTTAGGAAGTCCCTAATCTTTTACAATGAGCTAGAAGCAAACCCACACTTAGCCCCAGAAGAAGACATTGACTTTGTTTTACAGGAGAGGAAGCAAATCCTCTCTTTGCTAGAGAAAGAGACAGTCTCTCTCACAGGCTGTCTGTTAAATGAACATCCTTGAAAAGAATTGGAAAGTAAGAAGGTTTCAGTGATTCTGCTCTTAACAGTTATAGATGCATGAAGAATTGTCACCTAAAACAAAATGACAATGGTCAGACTTTAGCATAGGCTCCATGAAGGAAGGAATGAAAACATTAGACTGAAGTAACTTCTGTTCCCTTCCTCCTCCTCACCTATCCTCTGCCCAGGAGCAAAGAAAATAGCAAGGGTAGTATTAATGATATTTAAGGGAAACAAACTGTTTGCACAGCCAACGTGGACAGAAACGTCAGGTAATTATCAAGTGAACTTGGGTTAAGAAGCCAGTTCTGTGTGCTCTGAACGATGAACTCCGGTCCATTATGCAGCAATCCTGTCCTTCACGCCTCACTCTCTGGCAGTGCAGAGGACAAGGATTTGAAAGTGGTGCTGGGAATAAGAGGGTCTGTCCAGATACTTGAATAGAGCTGGCTGGTGAAAGATGTGGCTAGGTAACCAACTTGGGCACCCAGAGAAACAAATTATTTCAAAAGAGGACTCTGATTTCTTTCCTTTCTGTGATTTTTTTTTCCTTTTTATTCTCTTCTCTTTTCTCCTCCTCTAGCTTATCTACAAGCTGACAGCACTCACTACACAACCAGTATGATTTAAGATGGTATGAATCTGAACTTATTTAATACAACATGTCAGAAAGATAGATTCTAGCATTGTCTTCCTTTTATAGAAGAAGAAAATGAGGCTTAAAAAAATTCAGTATCTTCTCCAAAATCACACAGCTAAGTACACTGCATAGTCAGCATTTAAATGTAGAAAGTCGGGTGCCAAAGCCCATGCTTATTACCACAGGACATCACTTCTCAGTTTTAGAAACCCACTGTGCTTTTCTCATAGCCTTCTCCATGCCCAAAGAATAATATGCGAAGACAGAGATACCCACGTAGGAATTTACAAAACTTGGGATTCTTGTTTCCCAAAATTGAGGCTATTATGCCATCTTACTTATGTTTTCTTTCTCTTCTTATTTAAAAATCTTCCAAAGTTAACTGACAGGATCCAATCTACACTTCCTAATGAAATATGATATTCACTGCAAGAATGTACCATAATCTATAAAATCATTACTCTATTCATGTGCATCCACCTTGTTTCCAGTTTGTTTCCATTACAAATATCCCAGCAGTAAACTGTTTTTACATAAATCTTTACAGACCCATGCTTTTATTTCTTTGGGCTCAATTCCCAGGATTAGGTCTGCTAATTAAAGGGTATGTGTATCCTATACAGGAAACACAAGAGATGCAGATTCAGTCCTTGGCTCAGGAAGATCCCCTGGAGGAGGACATGGCAACCCACTTCAGTATTCTTGCCTGGAGATTCCCATGGACAGAGAAGCCTGGCAGGCTACAGTCCACAGGGTCACAATTGTCGGACACAACTGAAGCGACTTTGCACACACGCACGAATCTCTATATTAGCTAGACCATGCCAGATCAAATTCTGAGTCTCATTTCACCAATAACAGATGAGAGTACACTGTGTCCACATCTCCATCAGGGTATACGTAATTGCTTCTTTTAAATGCAACCCTCTGATGGGTATAAAGTGATTCTCACTATTTAATTTGCATTTACCACACAGTGAACTTCAAATTCTTAACAAATGCAACGGACCATTTGGATCTGTTCTTCTATGAATTACATTCAAATCTTTTTTGTTCGCTGTTAATAGGGGATTTTTAAAATTAGGCTTGAATTGTTACAGTGCACATTTTAAATAGGGTTAGTTTTTTAACAGGAGTTTTTAAATAGGATTCTTTCAAAAAAGAGCCCTATTTATTATTGAAGTATTGTAGATATTAGTCATCACTTTTTCATTTGCATTTTAATTTTTCCCAAAACCTTTCATTTCTATTGAAATTATTTATGGCAACTTTTATACATAAGATTTTAATTTATAAACATTTGAATACATTTATATTGTGTTTCATAGATTCTCAATATCATATGTCTAATAAGACCTCTCCAGTCTCAAACTTTTACATGAGCTAATCTACATTTTCTTCTAAGATTTTTAATGTTTAAAGTTTTAATCTATCCGAAGTTTATCTGTATATAAGATGTGATGTAGGCTTCTAAGCTTATTTTCTTCTAAATGGATAGTCAAGTTGCTAGAATCTTTTAAGTAAACTGTGATTTTCCTATAAAATTAAATTTTTGTCACAGACTAAATTCTCCTGCTTGGTGAGATATATTTTGGACACTATTCTGCTTCTTTGGCCTATCTGTACTTTTTTGTGCCAAATAACACTGCAATCAACAGTTATTTAAAGACTAAATGAGAGGAGAAAGGAAATAAGCTGCAATTTTTACAAACCAGTGAAAATAAAGAAAGAGAAAACAGAGCAGCATATATAATAAAGCAAAATCAGATAGAAGTCTGCTGTCAGACTAAATGTGAGAGTTTCTCTCTTTCAAGCTTTGCAGCTATTGTCTCGAGTGTGGCTAACACAAGTCAGCAAATCACCTGGAGAGTAACATTAAGTATTTAATTATTTTATATCATTAATAGCTGATAATTTTTTACAAAGGCATGGTTTATCAGGGCTACTTTGATGTATTTTTTTTTTGAAATCAACATTACACTAAAGCAAATCTTTTTTTAGACTGGAGATACTGAACTGATGTCATTATTTCTACTAAATGCCCACAAAGATTTTGTAGTTGACATTAAGTTAACTAAAGAATGGGACTTCCCTGTAATTCAGAAGTTAAAGACTCTGCCTGAAATATAGGAGACCTGGGTTTGATCCCTGGGTCAGGAAAATCCCTTGGAAAAGGGAATGGCAACCCACTCCAGTATTCTTGCCTGCAGAATCCATGGACAGAGGAGCCTGGCAGGCTACAGTCCATGGGGTCACAAAGAGTCAGACACATCTAAGCAACTAACACTACTACTACTACTATCTAAAGAATATTGGTAGCTGA
The DNA here is from genome assembly GCF_023699985.2 of Odocoileus virginianus. Classification (NCBI taxonomy): domain Eukaryota; kingdom Metazoa; phylum Chordata; class Mammalia; order Artiodactyla; family Cervidae; genus Odocoileus; species Odocoileus virginianus. The sequence continues at coordinate 93,474,563 of NC_069674.1, read as the reverse complement.
CTGTCAGCTATGTGACAGCTGATAAGATTTTTTGATAACATTATTTAATCTGAAGAATATTGCTGGGTAACAATCAAATAAATGACAGCTATTCAGGGTACCATTTTGTTACCGTCCCAGCAGCTTTAACAAAGGGATGTTTTCAGCTAATCAGAAAAATGATTCAGCCACTAAAACATGTTTCCTTTCTTGCTGTTTTGTTCCCTGTTGGATAACTTACATTCTACATATGGCAATCATTTTGAATGTGTGAAATACTGTGGTATATGAAGTATTTTTCCCATCCTTGTGGATTTGGGGTGGTTTTGTCACTACCATCAACATTGCTATTATTTTAGTGGTACTATCTTGGAACAATATTTGTTAAAGTTACATAAGCAACAAAGAAAATAATTCTTATAGAAATCAGGTATATTAGCTCACCTATTCTCACCCTATAACATCTTGGTAATGTCAGCCTTATTTAAGTAAAACTTTTCAGAAAGTTCAGCTTCCCAAGTATATGTACCATTTGTTTAGTAAAATGGTTCATTAACAACATGAGAAAAGTAGAACAACAGGCATTTCTGTCATTCCTCAATATCTAGTCCTGATTTCAGTTGGAGTTTAAATTGCCTGATGCCCTCACTTTAATAATTGCTGAGGCTGGTTTTTATGAGGCTATCATGAAGAACGCTTCAAACTTTCAAAGGAATGTCATTTAAAAGACAGAAAATTAGATGCTGATATGCCTAAGTAACTGCTAATAATTAATTAAAATGAGTTTCAATTAGTGAGTTCTTTAATATCCCACCCCTTTTCTAAAAATGTTAATAGGCAGTCAATAGGCATTATTTCGAGCATTGCAGTTTTAATACACATACAAATAATGATCCTAGTCTATGTTTAGTTTAAAAAAAATAATCAAAAGCATCTACTTCATGCAGAGGAGATGCTATACTTCTATCACCCTAATGGTGTGAAAATGTAATGATGTTTTCTTACAAAGGAAAATCTCTTTCCTTTGATGTTTGAGTTTGGCTTCCATTACCACAGCCTAAGTAAGCTGAGAAGAAAACACGTTACCCACGCTATCAAAGATAGCATGACTAAGCTGCTGACAAGCATACACTTAATTGCAGGATTTAAAATGATGTGTCTGCTTTTGATTTTCGTGGTAACAACTCTTTACTAAAATACTAAAAGCAGTACTACCTAAAATTAGCAGATGCAATATCCTATTACTTCATAGAGGTATCCAGAGAAAAAAGAAGTATAAACCCTAAAGATGCTCAATCTAAAGTATGAATCACTGTATGCTGCCATTTTTGTAAGTTTACCTTACTCTGAAACATTCAACTTGACATAAATATCTTAAACCTGTTTACACAAGGATAAAACTCCCATTTTTCCTAGAAACATAAAATATAATCTAAATGATCACAGACTTCATGTATAAGATATTTTAATAGATGTCATACTTTTCCATTCCAGTTCAACTGGAATATCCCAAATGAAAAGGTATTCTGTAAAAATCATGTATGTCAAACATGAAGAGAGAGGGATAAACAATATATCATGGTGTGAAAGCAAGAGTAACCCATCTTGAACGATCTTTGTGAGAATTAAGAATTATTTGCAGTAATTAAGAATTATTTTCAAATTACTTTGCAAAAACACATTGCAAAGTACCTACTTCTAAAAAGTATTGTATTGTTTATCAGCTTCATAGATAAGAACAAAATATAAAGAGTAAAGATCTTGAGGTTTATAATATTTTATGGAAACAGGTTAGGGTGGGAGAAATAAAAGAAGGACAGAGTAAGAGAGAGAAAACGAGGGAGATGGAGAGCTGTGTGGAAGCCGAGGATAAGAAGGCTGGGTTGAGGCAGTGGGAAACCGGCCGCAGTGGGAGCTGCTTGAGCTCCTCTGAATGTTTTCACCCCAGGGATGTCTTAGCGTTTGTGACAGTGATGCCTATCAGCCCTTTCAGACAGTGATCAAAATAGAACTATTTGTCAAAAAATTGAATAAGCCATTACAGGAGCTCAGGTGGACTGACATATTCAGTATGCCAGTGCATATTATAATTCTGGCCATCCTAAATGAATTCTGATGATGGAAGCCCACATTGCATGAATTCTGATTAGGTGGTGGGCAGGAACAGGGAACATTCATCAACTCCTGTACTTACATTGTACACTGGACCCTCAGAAGCTGGAGATATTGGTCTGATTCTGGAGTTTGAGTGGTCCTGCTGAGAACACAGCAGATAAGCATAGCCAAAATTTCCAGACTGCCCTTTTTTTGTACAGACATAAACCTTTCAGAATCATTTAAATTCCATGAGCCTCATCAAAATAAAGCAAATCCATTCAGTGGAGTAGCTATTCTCCAACTGGACGTGCCAGTTACACCATGGCCCAAATCTATTCCTATTAGTACTTAATAAAATATTAAATAAGGAGATCAAACCAGTCAATCCTAAAGGAAATCAATCCTGAATATTCATTGGAAGGACTGATGCTGAAGCTGAAGCTGCAATACTTTGGCCATCTGATGTAAAGAGCTGACTCATTGGAAAAGACCCTGATGCTGGGAAAGATTGAGGGCAGGAGGAGAAGGGGGAGACAGAGAATAACATGGATGGATGGCATCACTGACTCAATTCACATCACTTTGAGCAAACACAGGGAGATTGTGAAGGACAGGGAAGCCTGGCATGCTGCAGTTCATGGGGTCACAGAGAGTCAGACATGATTTGATGACTGAACAACAACAACAAGATACTAAATATGTTGTTAACATATATGGTTGTAAGAACAAAGCTCTGGTATGCACCAGAGAGGTATCCTTTAAGAAATATACAGAATTAAATGACCCATCACCTTCCACACTGATATTACCCTAGACCCCTAAAGAAACCTATAGTTCACATTGACTAGCCCTATGGATTTACTGGAAATGTCCATTCTTTCTTTATGGATATCAGTGATGGCTAGTTAACTGGCAACTTTTTCCCAAGTAATAAATATCAAGCAAAGAGCCTAAAAATATGGCCTAATGGATATTTGGACTTAGGTCAAAGGAGTTAGAGAATTTTACCATGTGTTTTCTTCATCACCTAGTCTACTTTCAGAGTCAACTGTGTATTCACACAATTTGTCCCAAAAATCAGGGTATTAGTCTTATGCTTCAAAACACATACTAGTCAAGTTTTCTTCCATTATCTTCTCTTACTTCTAGTGAAAAAAAAATTCTTGTTCATGAGGTTTACACTGTATAATATATGTCATTTCATCAGATTCAAATGCAAGAAGTACAAAAGACTCCAAGTGAGAAATCTCAAATAAGAGAAAATTGAGAGGCTCCCTTATGAGTAAAAGGAGTATATACTCCCTTTCAGTATACTGAAAGAAGATTTATACATATGGAGAAGAATTTATAGTTGAATTAGTGATAAGTACAGAAGCAAAGATAATGCTCAAAACCCTTTAAGCTAGACTTCTACAGTATGTGAACCAAGAAATGCTAGGTTTACAAGCTGGACTTAGAAAAGTCAGAGGAACCAGAGCTCAAATTGCCAACATCCATTGGCTCATAGGAAAAGCAAGAAAATTCCAGAAAAACATCTACTTTTGCTTCATTGACTATGCTAAAGCCTTCAATGGTGTGATCACAACAAACTATGGAAAATTCTCAAACAGTTTTAAAGAGGTCAGAATACCAGAACACCTTACCTGCCTGCTGAGAAATCTATATGCAGGTCAAGAAGCAACAGTTAGGTGCTTCCAGGCGGACTTCACAAGACTGTGGACGACAGAAGGGAAGCACACAGGGACCGTCCCCTTGGCTGCGACGTTCTCCCATTCTCTTTAGGGACTCTGGGACCTCCTGAGCATTGCTTGGGGTCAGATTGGGAACTGTGGCTTTGGACGCATGTTTGCCTACACCAACCAGTGATAAGACCATCTTGGATTTCACAAGGATCAGACTTGCAGAGAAGAGTACTTCATGGAAGCCTTAATTGAGTGGATCTGGCTGGCTGCTGAGAGAGAAAGAAAAGCATGAGAGGTATTACCATTGAAAGACTTAGCAGAGATCAAGCCCTGAGCCTTTGCAGTGGGAGCACTGACTCCAAGACCCTAGACTACCAGAGAACTAACCCTAGGAGGCATCAAATAGTGAGAACTCACACAAAGGAAACCACTGTAATACAAGACCCAGCATCACCCAACCACCAGTAGCACCCTGTGCAGGATGCCTCATGTAAACAACAAACAAAACAAAAACACAAACCCAGTCATCAGCAGACATGAGTACCACCTCACTCAGCCTTGCCCATCAGAGGAAAAACAAACAAACAAAAACTTAGCACAAATCTCACTCTACATGAAGCTTACACAAACCACTGGACCACACTTAGGGGGAAGAAACCAAAAGGAAGAAAAAATTAAACCTTGAAGCTTGGGACAGAAGACCTCAAACACAACAAGTTAAAAAAAATAATAATAATGAAAAGGCAGAGAAATATTACACAAATGAAGGTACAAGCTAGAAACACAGAAGTCCAAATAAATGAAAAGGAAATAAGCAAACTACCTGAAAAAGAATTCAGAATAATGATAGTAAAGATGATCAAAAACCTGGAAAGCAAAATGGAGAAAATGCAAGAATCGATGAACAAAGACCTAGAAGAATTAAAGAATAAACATGCAGAGACGAACAACACAATTACTGAAATTAAAAATACTCTAGAAAGGATCAATAGCAGAATATCTGAAGCAGAAGAACGAATCAGTGAGCTGGAAGATAAAATAGTGGAAATAACTTCTGAAGAGCAGAATAAAGTAAAAAGAATGAAAAGAACTGAGGATAGTCTCAGAGACTACTGGGACAAAATCAAATGCACCAACATTCAAATAATAGGGGTTCCAGAAGAAGAAGAAAAGAAGAAAGGGTATGAGAAAATTTCTGAGGAAATTATAGTTGAAAATTCTCCCAATATGGAAAAGGAAATATAAAACTAAGTCCAAGAGGCACAAAGTGTCCCATATGGGACAAACCCAAGGAGAAAGATGCCAAGACACATACTAATCAAACTAACAAAGACTAAACACAAAGAAAGAATATTAAAAGCAGCAAGGAAGGAGCAACAAGTAACATACAAGGGAAACCCCATACGCTTAACAGCTGGTCTTTCAGTAGAAACTCCGCAGACCAGATGGGAATGTCAGGATATACTTAAAGTACTGAAAGTGAAAAATCTACAACCAAGATTACTGTATCAAGCAAGAATCTCATTCAAAATTGATGGAGAAATCAAAAGCTTTTCAGACAAGCAAAAGTTAAGAAAATTCAGTACCACCAAACCAGCTTTACAACAAATGTTAAATGCACTTATATGGTCGGGAAATACAAAAAAAGAAAAAAGATCTACAAAATCAACCCCAAACAATTAAGAAAATGGAAATAGGAACATATATGTCAATAATTACTTTAAATGTAAATGGAATAAATGTTTCAACAAAAAGACACAGACTGGCTGAATGGATACAAAAACAAGACCCATATATATGCCGTCTACAAGAAATCCCCTTTGACCTCAAGACACATATAGACTGAAAGTGAGAGGATGTAAAAATAAATTCCATGCAAATTGGAAGCAAAAGAAAGCCGGAGTAGCAATCCTCATATCAGACAAAAGAGACCTTAAAATAATGAAGATAACAAGAGATAAGGAATGACACTACATAATGATCAAGGGATCAAATCTAAGAGGAAGATACAACAATTGTAAATATCTATGCACCCAACATAGGAGGACCTCAATACGTAAGACAAACACTAACAGATATAACCTGGAAGAAGTGGGCAGATTCTTAGAAAAGTTCAATCTTCCAAGACTGAACCAGGAAGAAATAGAAATTATGAACTGAAATTACAAGCATGGAAGTTGAAGCTGTGATCAAAAATCTCTCAAAAAACAAAAGCCCAGGACCAGATGGCTTCACAGGAGAATTCTATCAAACATTTAGAGAAGAGCTAATGACTATCCTCCAAAAACTCTTGAGACACGTGCACCCCAATGTTCATCGCAGCACAGTTTATAATAGGCAGGACATGGAAGCAACCTAGATGCCCATCAGCAGACGAATGGATAAGGAAGCTGTGGTACATATACACAGTGGAATATTACTCAGCCATTAAAAAGAATTCATTTGAATCAGTTCTAATGAGATGGATGAAACTGGAGCCCATTATACAGAGTGAAGTAAGCCAGAAAGATAAAGACCAATACAGTATACTAACACATATATATGGAATTTAGAAAGATGGTAATGATAACCCTATATGCAAAACAGAAAAAGAGACACAGATGTACAGAACAGACTTTTGGACTCTGTGGGAGAAGGTGAGAGTGGGATGTTTTGAGAGAACAGCATCGAAACATGTATATTATCTAGGGTGAAACAGATCACCAGCCCAGGTTGGATGCATGAGACAAGTGCTCAGGCCTGGTGCACTGGGAAGACCCAGAGGGATTGGGTAGAGAGGGAGGCGGGAGGGGGGATCGGGATGGGGAATACATGTAAATCCATGGCTAATTCATGTCAAAGTATGACAAAAACCACTACAATGTTGTAAAGTAATTAGCCTCCAACTAATAAAAATAAATGAAAAAAAAATTGCAGAGGAAGGAACACTTCCAAATTCATTCTATGAGGCCACCATCACCCTGATACCAAAACCAGACAAAGAAAACATAAAAAAAGAAAACTACAGGCCAATACCACTGATGAACATAGATGCAAAAATCCTCAACAAAATTTTAGCAGACAGAATTCAGCAACACATCAAAAGGTCATACACCATGATCAAGGTGGGTTTATTCCAGGGATGCAAGGATTCTTCAATATACACAAATAAATCAATGTGATACACCATATTAATTAATTGAAAGATAAAAACCATATGATCATCTCAATAGGTGCAGAAAAAGCCTTTGACAAAATTCAGCAACAAATTATGGGTGCTCTTCAAAAAATGAACAGAGAAGGTACCTACCTCAACATAGTAAAGGCCATATATGATAAGCCTACAGCAAACATTATTCTCAATGGTGAGAAACTGAAAGCATTCCCCCTAAGATCAGCAACAAGACAAGGGTGTCCACTTTCACCACTATTATTCAGTGTAGGTCTGCAAGTCCTAGCTACAGCAATCAGAGAAGAAAAAGAAATAAAATGAATCCAGATCAGAAAAGAAGAAGTAAAGGTCTCACTGTTTGCAGATGGCATGATAATGTACATAGAAAACCCTAAAGATAGTATCAGAAAATTACTAGAGGTAATCAGTGAATTTAGCAAAGTTGCAGGATATAAAATCAATACACAGAAATCACTTGCATTTCTATATACTAACAGTGAAAAATCAGAAAGAGAAATTAAGGAATCAATCCCATTCACCATTGAAACAAAAAGAATTAAATATCTAGGAATAAACTTACCTAAGGAAACAAAACAACTGTACACAGAAAATTATAAGACACTGATGAAAGAAATCAGAGATGACATAAACAGGTAGAGAGATATTCCATGTTCCTGGATAGGAAGAGTCAATATTGTGAAAATGACTATACTACCAAACACAGTCTACAGATTTAATGTGATCCCTATCAAATTACTGATGGCATTTTTCACAGAACTAGAAAAAAAAATTTCACAATTCATATGGAAACACAAAAGATCCTGAATAGTCAAAGCAGTCTTGAAAAAGAAGAATGGAACTGGAGGAATCAAGCTTCCTGACTTCAGACTATACTACAAAGCTACAGTCATCAAGACAGTGTGGTACTGGCACAAAGACAGAAATATAGACCAATGGAACAAGACTGAAAGCCCAGAAATAAACCCATGCACCTATGGGTACCTTATTTTTGACAAAGGAGGCAAGAATATACAATGGGGCAAAGACAGCCTCTACAATAAATGGTGCTGGGAAAACTGGACAGCTACATGTAAAAGAATGAAATTAGAATACTTCCTAATACCGTACACAAAGACAAACTCAAAATGAATTAAAGACCTATAAGTAAGACCAGAAAGTATAAAAGTCTTAGAGAAAAGCATAGGCAGAACACTTAATGACATAAATCAAAGCAAGATCCTCTACGACCCACTTCCTAGAGTAACGGAAATAAAAACAAAAGTAAATAAGTGAAACCTGATTAAGCTTAAAAGCTTTTGCACAGCAAAGAAAACTATAAACAAGGTGAAAAGACAACCCTCAGAATGGGAGAAAATAATAGCAAGTGAAACAACTGACAAAGGATTAATTTTCAAAATATATAAGTAGCTCATACAACTCAATACCAGAAAAACAAACAACCCAATCAAAAAGTGGGAAAAAGACCTAAACAGACATATCTCTAAAGAAGACATACAGATGGCTAGCAAACGCATGAAAAGATGCTCAACATCACTCATTATTAGAGAAATGCCAATCAAAACTACAATGTGATATCACCTCACACTGGTCAGAATGACCATCATCAAAAAGTCTACAAACAATAAATGTTGTAGCAGGTGTCGAGAAAAGGGAACACTCTTACACTGTTGGTGGGAATGTAAATTGACACAGCCATTATGGAAGAAGGTATGGAGATTCCTTTAAAAACTAGGAATAAAATCACCATATGACCCAGAAATCCCACTCCAAGACATATACCCTGAGGAAACCAGGGTTTAAAAAGACACTTGTATCCCATTGTTCATTACAGCACTATTTACAATAGCTCAAACATGGAAGCAACCTAGATGCCCATCGACAGATGAATGGATAAAGAAGTTGTGGTACATAAACACAATGGAATATTACTCAGCTGTTTAAAAAAAATGCATTTGAATCAGTCCTAATGAGGTGGATGAACCTAGAACCTATTATACAGAGTGAAGTGAGTCAGAAACAGAAAGATAAATACCATATACTAACACACATATAAGGAATCTAGAAAAATGGTTCTAAAGAATTATTTACAGGGCAGCAATGGAGAAAAAGACATAGAGAACAGACTTATGGACATGGGGAGAGGGGAGGAGAGGGTGAAATGTATGGAAAGAGTAACATGGAAACTCACATTACCATATGTAAAATAGATAGCCAATGGGAATCTGCTGTATGGCTCAGGAAACTGAAACAGGGGCTCTGTATCAACCTAGAGGGGTGAGATGGGAAGGGAGATGGGAGGGAGGCTCAAAAAAAGGAGGGGATATATGTATACTTATGGTTGATTCATGTTGAGGATTGACAGAAAACAGCAAAATTCTGTAAATCGATTACCCTTCAATACAAAACTAAATTTTTAAAAAACTGAAATTCTAACAAAAAAAAAAAAAAACAAAAACCAGCTAGATCTAGACACAGAACAATAAACCAGTTCAAAATTGAGAAAGGAGGACATCAAAGCTGTGTATCGTCACCCTGTTTATTTAACTTATATGCAGTTATATAATCATGAGAAATGCTGGACTGACTGAATCACAGCTTTAATCAAGATTGCTGGGAGAAATATCAATAACCTCAGATATGCAGATAACACCACCCTCATGGCAGAAATTGAAGAGGAATTAAAGAGTTTTTTGACAAAGGTGGAAGAGGAGAGTGAAAAAGTTGGCTTAAAGTGCAATATTCAAAAAACAAAGATAATGGCATCCAGTCCCATCACTGCATGCAAATAGATGGAGAAACAATGAAAACAGTAACAGACTTTACTTTCTTGGGCTCCAAAATTGCTGCAGATGGTGACTGCAGCCATGAAATTAAAAGGTGCTTGTTCCTTGGAAGAAAAGCTATGACTAACCTAGACAGTGTATTAAAAAGCAGAGACATTATTTTGCCCACAAAGGCCTGTGTAGTCAAACCTATGGTTTCCCCAGAAGTCATGTATAGATGTTAAAGTTGGACCATAAAGAAGTCTGAGCACCAAAGAACTGATGCTTTTGCACTGTGGTATTGGAGAAGACTCTTGAGAATCCCTTGGACTGCAAGGAGATCAAACCAGTCAATCCTAAAGGAAATCAACCCTGAATATTCATTGGAAGGACTGATGCTGAAGATGAAGCTCCAATACTTTGGACACCTGATGCAAAGTGCTGATTCATTAAAAAAAAAAAAAAAAAAAAAACCCTGATGCTGGGAAAGATTGAAAGCAGGAGAAGAAGGGGATGAGATGAGATGGGGAGAAGGGGAAGGATGAGATGGTTGGATAGCATCACCAACTTGATGGACATAAGTTTGAGTAAGCTCCAGGAGATACTGAAGGACAGGAAAGCCTGGTGTGCTGCAATGCATGGAGTTACTAAGAGTTGGACAGGACTGAGCAACTGAACAACAATAACAGAAGCAAAACAAGCAATGAAAAAGCAGCGATTATTAACTTCAAGAAAACATATTGTGTAAAAAATAAAAGTAAGAGTTTACTATGTGGCCCACCATAGATAAATAGATAATAACAGCTAGAAATGACATGGTTTTTTAATGCAAGCCCAGAGAATGCATCTGAACAAAACTAACATACAACTATGCCAGAAAAGTGCATGTATATGAGGTCAGGAAGATCCCCTGGAGAAGGAACTGGCAGCCCACTCCAGTATTCTTGCCTGGAAAAATTTATGGACAGAGGAAACAGACAGGTCCATGGTGTCACAAAGAGTCAGACAACTGAGCACTATCCACACACAAGATGAGGTCAATGGTGGTTAGTGAAAGTGAGCTAAATCTACATCTTCTATGTTATTTGTTCTTTAGCAAAATAATAGCAAACATTAAAATATTTTAAAAGTTGGATCTCGTTACTTATAGAGGGCAGGAAATGGTAAGGGAGAACAATGAGAGATCATTGTCATTCATAGCAAGCTTAATTTTACTTTAAAGTTATTTTTTACATATACTCCTTATAAAATCATTTTTACATTTCAAAGAGCAACTTATTTAGGTCCATTTCATCCCCCACCCACTCAGACTCAGAATTCAGACAGCTCCTCTTCCAATAGTCCTTAGAAACTCAAAATATCCAGATGGTTTATTTAGCCTTGATTCTGTCCCTATGTCTTCAAAGTAAATCAAAATAAAACTTTGAAAGACAGTTTTTTAGCATTATGTTGAACTGATTCATGATCTGATCTTCATAATATTTTTCAAGACTTCACAACTAGAAATAAATTTACATGTGCCAAAACATTTAGCATGTTTGATATTCATGCTTTTCTTTCTGTCATAACATTAGTTGAAAAATATGAATGCTAACATCTCAAAACTTTTATTTTCCATTATTTTTGACACCCATTATGTTTTTATTCATATCCCCAACTTCCCACCTCTTCAGTGTAGTATGGGAACAGCAGAAGTTATTGAGAGATGTGGAGTAAGCCAGAATTGAAATATTAACTCACTTGCTAATTCCAATCACATTAATTGCCTTACATTCAGTATTTAATGCATGTTGTTGCATTTATGCCTTGTCCTTTTGCTGTCATTCATTCACTCACTCATTTAGTTATTGAAGCCCAGGAACTGTGATAACCACTAGAGAATTTCCATGTATTAACTCCTCAAATAGATTTTTGTTCCTATTAGACGAAGATCATATGCTATATTTGCTCAGAACTCCTTCATATAGTGCACAGCCTATAATAAATACATAACACCTCCTTAAAAAATAAACTTTTCTTCTGTCATTTGGATTTGGACAAAATTGGACAGCAAATTCAGGGAGGTAGCGGTGGACAGAGAAGCCTAGCGTACTGCAGTTCATGGAGTCTCAAAGAGTTGGACACAACTTAGCGACTGAACAACAACAATGTGTTATATAATTAAAAAAATTAAAATATAATATTTATCATTCAGTCACTAAGTCATGTCCAACTTTCTGCAACCCCATGGACTCCAGCACTCCAGGCTTCCCTGTCCTTCACCTTCTCCTGGAATTTGCCCAAACTCATGCCCATTGAGTCAGTGATGCTATCCAAACATTTTATCCTCTGTCTCACCCTTCTCCAACAGGGACTGCTTCATGTGACTTCATTTTCTTAAGTAGGCAGTTCTACCAGTCAAATTCAGAGTTAGTGACCATTTCAAATATCCCATGTGAATCAAAACCATTTACCATACATAAGTAACAATTCTAGTATTTTAGAAAGCTCTGAAAAGTCACAAGTAAAATATTCTTCCTTTCACCATTTATTAAATTATGTCAGGGTTGATAGATTGCCACTGTTACCATTTAAAATATTAACCAACCTTCAAACTGTCCTCAAAGGACCATCTATACACACCACACAAACCACATACAAAGTTAAACAACGTAAGCAACAAAGCTGAGCTGCATATAAACAGAATTTGAAATATGATATAAAATATTAATTCACTGTTGCAAAGAAAGTAAATTTGAGAGGCTACATAATAGGAGCTTCTATAGGCATGGTGTATCCTGAAAGAGGACAATTCAGAAGTGAAAATGTTCTCATGGCTGATGGATGTTCCCAACACTTTCTTTTCCTTATATTCGGATGTATAAAATACACAGCTTATCAGATAATACTATATTGGTGCTGCCAAATCATCAAGCTCTCTCTCTATTTTTTTGCAAATTTGTGTGATTCACCAAATTTTGGTCATCATTTGGGACCACAGAGGATCCAAAACAATTAAACCAAGAAGGACCTCACTGACTTCTTAAATGCCATGGTGCAGGAGAACCCTAAAAGAGCTAAGTTGAGGTAAGGGTTAGGTCTCACACCTGAATAAGGACAACGACCTACTTAAAGCTTTAGAGAAGTCAATAACCTGGCTATCAAAATTTTGTAAGTTAATTTCCATTTACTTTATCTGGGTGGTTGTCTTTCATCTTCACTGCCAATGAAACCTGACATTTCATTCATAGGAAGAAAACTTACGAGGCATAATGTGGTCACAATTACTTCATAAACAATTATTATGAATAATATTCTGAGCCAGGCAGGGTAGGAAAGGCAAATATCTATAAAACACAGATCTCCTAACAGCACACAATATACAGGAGACACTGTAGAGACAAATTCCTGGAAGGCTAACAAGAAGCATAATAGAAAATCATAGAAATCCTCAGAAAGTCTGTCCAGGAGCTTCGACCAATGATGAAACTTGGAATTCATAAACTGAATTTTCCCGGGATTTATATCTTAGCTAATTCATATATCCAAAATACTCTTTTCTTGTAACACAGCTGTCTTTTGATTAGATAAATTAGAAAACTTGAAAAAAGAATGTGACAAACTAAAATTAAATGAAAAAAGACTATCTTATTTTTACATCTTATTTTTCCTCACATGTTATAAAATATATGTAACTTCGATGTATTTTGTGAAATAATACCTTGAAATACCATGATATTTTACTTGTTTACCAAAAAAGGGTGAAAATAATAACTGATAAAGTGAATATACTTCTTTGCAATTCAAAAATCCCTAAAGTTTGCTATTCTAATAAATGACTGCATCAAGATGAACATACAATAGAGATTATACCTCTGAGAGTTTATTTTAGAAAATAGGTTGGTCAGGTATTATGATATTCAAACATTTGAAAGATTTTTCTTTCCCCTGAATAACATATTATTTGGCATTATTTTCATCATTTTTATGTGAAATTTGACCCAAATTTGCTTTCTTATTTGTATAAAATTCTTTTGATATCACACTTGAAAGAAAGAAGATAATCATAAAGTAGAATCCCTTTTCTATAATAAACAAGCTAGAGACTAGCATCTTTTGATTACATTTTATGATGTGCAAATCCTAATTATACAAAGGTTTTCTTTAAATTACAGAGTGCCAAAGCCATGACAGAGAAATTTAAAATAATTATTTAGTTTGCAAACTGACTCAAATAAGAAAATATACAATACTATTCTTTAAACAAGCAGTATAAGGTGCTCTGAAATAAAAAGAAAAGAAAATAACTGATTGGCCAGGATTTTATAATAATGCCTCTTAAGGCAACAAAGAGGAGATAATGATTTCACATACAGAGCTCTAGGGATGCTTAAAATTTAAACTATTGAGAATGCCATTTCTCCCTCACCTTGTATAGTGTTCTTAAAATAAAACATTTCCTTTTCATTTGCTAAGATATGATAGTCATTATGTGTCCTTTAAATTGGTTTCATTAAAATCCAGTTGCCTTAAAGGTGATTCAATATCAGAAAATCTGTTAATATACTACACCACATTAACAGACTAAAAGAAAGTAAAATATGTCTATTTCAATAGATGCCAAATAGAAGCACTTAAAAATCTTCAACATTCACACAAGAAGAATGTTGACTTTTGCCACTGTAATTTAATATTTCCCCAGAAGTATCAATGAAAGGAAAAGAAATGGAAAAGGTAAAATCTCCATGACTTGCAGATGAAATTTAATATACCTAGAAAACCTCAAGAAATTAATACAAAACTATAATAAATAATAAGAAAATTCAGTAACAAATCTGATTATAAAATTAATGCTGAAAACAATAATTTCTCCATGTATAATCTATGACTCATTAGAAAAGATATTAGAAACATATTATAATAGCAGAAAGATAAAACAGAACTTTTAATGTGAAAAACTTATTTAAAGAAAATACTTGAAATTTATTGAAATACAAAAGAACTTTATTCATGGATACTAATACTCAAAATTGAAAAGAGTCAATATATACTAACAGGATTATTTTTGAAACCTTATAAAATAACACTAAAGTTCATAAAAAACTAGTGTGAGCATATTCAGAAAAATCATGAATACGATGAATGAGGGGCTACTTACTATATATTATATTGTATTGTGAAGCAACAGTAATTAGGTTGCTTTGGTACTAGGGAAATATTAGACAAGTTGAAGAGAATCGATACCCAAAATAATACAAAAATATACTTGACATTAAAGGTGATTTTTCAATTATCAAGGAAAAGGAATTTATTCAATAAATGAACTTGAGACAACTGTTTAGCTATTTGGAAAAAATAAATGCAAATTTCTCCTTTATTCTACTCATCAAAATAAAAACCAAGTACATCAAAGAATTATTTAAAAGTAAAAATATTAATGAAAAATGTATTTGTAATTTTGGTGTAGAGTAGGCATTTGTAAATAGGAAACAAAATCTAGAAGTCATTGAGATGTGACTTCCCTGGTGGCCCAGTGGCTAAGACCCTGTGTTCCCAATGCAGGGGGCACAGGTTCAATCCTTGGTTAGAGAACTGGATCCCACATGCCACAACTAAAAGGTCCTGAACACCACAACAAAAATCATAGATCTTGCCCGAACAAAGACCCACACAGCATAATACATAAATAAAATAAAGGTTTTTATTTTTTTTAAAGTAGCCATGGTGAGAATGGATTGATAAATTCAGATAAATTCAACATTTGAGTATGATAATAAAATATCCTAAAGTCAAATGACAAACTACATAATATTTTTTAATGCAGGACAAAAATTGTTATTCTTAATTTAAAAATTTATAAAAATGAATAAGGAATGATAAGTAATCCAACTTTAAAAAATAAAATAGGAATAACAGAAGAAAAGGCAATGCCCAAGTGGAAATAAGGAGGTGGTCATAAAAAATAAGTTTGCTCTTACTTCTGATTTTAAAAAGCAGATGAAATCATAATGAATGCTGTTTCTTATCTAGCCTGTTGGCTTTCCAGGTGACTCAGTGGTAAAGAATCCATCTGCCAATGCACTTGCTGAGACTTGGATTCGATCCCTGGGTGGGGAAGATCCCCTGAGGAGAAAATGACAACGCACTCCAGTATTCTTGCCTGGGAAATCCCAAGGACAGAGGAGTTTTGCAGGCTACAGTCCAGGAAGTTGAAAGAGTGGGACATGACTAGCACGCACCCCACCCCGTCTATCCAATTAGCTAATTCAAAAGTTATCTTATACCCTGTTGTAACAGGAGGTATGAGGAAAATGAATAAATTGGTAAAATAGTTTTGGAAAGGAATTTGACAGTGTCTCTCAAAACTGGACATCAACTCAATGGACATGAATTTGAGCAAACTGCAGGAGACAGTGGAGGACAGAGGAGGTTAGCATGCTAGTTCACAGGGTCAAACAGGGTCAGACACAACTTATCCCCAAAACAACAACTCAAAACTGGAAATACATATACTTTTTTGACCCAACAATTCTGCAGCTAGGAAATTACCTTATAAAAACGTTAACACAAGTACTCCAAGATACCTAAAAGGGTATTTTTCACTATAAAATTAGATAAAATAACTAGCAACTACAAATTATTTAAAGGTCACTGATGAAAGACAGGTTATACAAATGAGACTATCTGTATTGGAAATCAAAGTCAGCATTGAAAGAATAGTATATATAATTGCAAATATTTTAGTGAAAAATAGAAAGTTCAGATCTATGGCAATATTTGAATATACTTTTTGTAAAGTACATATATATATATATATATATATATATACACACACACACATGTATATATATTTTAACTTTCTGGAAAAATCACAAGAAACTGTTCACAGTAGTTTCCTTAGAGGACAGTTTCTAAGAGTGGAGAGATGTCTTTAGGTTGTCATCATAAATTGATTTCATAGAAATATGGTCCACTGTTTTTTTTTTTCTATTAAAAAAATTAATGATTTTCAAGTCATTTTCTTTCTGTTACACAAATTGATGCTAACAAGCATTGGTAGGGATGTAGATAAAATGCACTCTAAACCATCATGGAGGGGATGTGCTCAGTCGCTCAGTCGTGTCCGACTCTTTTGTGACCCCATGGACTGTAGCTGTCAGGCTGCTCTGTCTATGGGATTTCCCAGGCAAGAATACTGGAGTGGGTTGCCATTTCCTACTCCAGGGGATCTTCCCAACCCAGAGATCAAACTCACATCTCTTGCATTAGCAGGTGAGTTCTTTCCCAGTGAGCCACCAGGGAAATCCACCTGAGGCTTTTACATAATTATAATTTAATGTGGGTTCAAATTGTTAAGACACAGTGTCTATTTTCAAGGTGCATATAAAATCTAGATGGAAAGAAAAAGACAAATACAGAGGTAACTATTTTACAGGATAATACAGAGGACAGATGCCACTAGAGAAATGGAAACAGCTAACTTGTTAGTTTTAAGGAATATCATGTCCTGCTGGGCAAGAGGCCAGAGAGAAGAGCAAGAAATAATTGTGCAGGATGAAGCAACTCTAAGCCTTTGAATAATTTTCAATCTTCTCTCCCCTTTGAAGCTTTACTAAGCTTTGGGGATAATTGATGTGGTGATGTTCTTTTCTTGTCTGGAAAAATGTACAGGGCCATTATCCTAATCAACAGGAACAAAGAGACATGCAGATTTCCTAAGCAGAAAGTTACTTGCAGATGTCTCATATAACTCAACTCATCACATAACTCCAACATAAACTTCTAAAATAAAAAAGATCCAATAAATATGGCTAGTCATGCCATCTAAATTTTACAACTCACTAAAAAAAGTTGACAAGATATGAACAAGTTTCTGTGTATTTTCACCACCCATAGGTTAAACAATGAAAGTGAAAGTCACTCAGTCATGTGCCATGACTATATGCGACCCCACGACCCCATGGACTATACAGTCCATGGAATTCTCAAGGCCAGAATACTGGAGTTGGTAGCCTTTTTCTTCTCCAGGGGATCTTCCCAACCCAGGGATCGAGCCCAGGTCTCCTGCATTGCAGACAGATTCTTTACCAGCTGAACCACCAGGGAAGCCCAGGTTAAAAAATATCCTAATCAATTTTTATTGCTACACAGTAGAAATTTTCAAGAGGTTATTTCCCTCAGCTCTATTAACCCCATATCATCTGGAATTTTTCTAAAAAATTTTCTATTCATCTGCCTCTAAGACTTTCTATCACTATTTGAATCTGAGGAAGGAAATTCAAGTGAAATATCCAAATGAGGAAAAGATTTACTTAACCTTACACCATTATCAGCTACAATAGTCCCTTTTCTCTACTTAACTCTAAATTGAATTTCTACTCTTTCTGAGAATTTTCAGATTATGAGAAAGAAAATGCAATAAATAAGGGGCATTTCTTCCCAGGTCCTAGTATACACAAGATTTTGTGTGTGCCTCCCAAAAGTGGGGTCTCTGTTTTCCCCAGTCCTATGGAAGCCTATGGCCAAATCCTGCTGGCAATAAGGGACATTTTAAACAATTGCTCTATTCATATTTTAATGCTTTATTTTAAAATGATATTTGTAACCAGAAAATACACCAATCTTAAACCATTCACTAGAGGAATTAGAATACAAAGAAGAATGCAAGAAAACACAGGAAAAACTATACAAAAAAAGGTTTTAATGATCCAGATAGTCATGATGTTGTGGTCACTCAACTAGAGAATGAAGTCTGAAGTCAAGTGGGCCATAAGAAGCATTATTATGCACAAGGCCAGTGGAGGTGATGGAATTCCAGCTATTTCAAATCCTAAAAGATGATGCTGTGAAAGTGCTGCACTCAATATGTTAGCAAATTGTAAAACTCAGTAGTGGCCACAGGACTGGAAAAGGTCAGTTTTCAATCCAGTCCCAAAGAAAGAGGCAATGCCAATGAATGTTCAAACTGCCACACAATTGCACTCATTTCACATGCTAGTAAGATTATGCTCAAAATACTTCAAGCTAGGCTTCAACAGTATGTGAACTAAGAAATTCCACATGTACAAGCTGGTCTTAGAAAAGGCAGAGGAACCAGAGATCAAATTGTCAACATTCGTTGGATCATAGAGAAAGCAAAGAAATTCCAGAAAAACATCTACCTCTGCTTCGCTGACTACACTAAAGCCTTTGACTGTGTGGATCACCAAAAACTGTGGAAAATTCTGAAAGAGATGGCAATACCAGACCACCTTATCTGCCTCCTGAGAAACGTGCATGCAGGTCAAGAAGCAACACTTAAAACTGGACATTGAACAACAGACTGGTTCAAAATTGGGAAAGGAGTATATCAAGGCTGTATACTATCACCCTACTTATTTAACTTATATGCAGAGTACATCATGAGAAATATCAGGGTGGATGACTCACAAGCTGGAATCAAAATTGCCAGGAGAAATATCAACAACCTCAGATATGCAGATTATACCACTCTAGTGGCAGAAAGTAAAAAGGAACTAAGGAACCTCTTGATAAGGGTGAAAGAGAAGAATGAAAAAGCTGGCTTAAAACTCAACATTGAAAAAACTAAGATATAGCATCTGATGCCATCATTTCATGGCAAATAGATGGGGAAAAAGTGGAAGCAGTAAGATTTTCTTTTCTTGAGCTCTGAAATCACTGCAGCCATGAAATTAAAAGATGCTTGCTCTGTGGAAGGAAAGCTATGACCAACCTAGAAAGCATATTAAAAGCAGAGACATTACTTTGCCGACAAAGGTCCGTATAGTCAAAGCTATGGTTTTTCCAATAGTCATGTATGAATGTGAGAGTTGGACCAGAAAGAAGGCTGAGCACTGAAGAATTGATGCTTTTGAACTGTGGTGCTGGAGAAGACTCTTGAGAGTCCTTTGCACTGCAAGGAGATCAGACCAGTCAATCCTAAAGGAAATCAATCCTGAATATTCATTGGAAGGACTGATGCTGAAGCTGAATCTCCAGTATTTTGGTCACCTGATACAAAGAACAAACTCATTGAAAAGACTCTGATGAAAGAAAACATTGAAAGCAAAAGGAGAAAAGGTCTGCAAAGGATGAGATGGTTAGATAGCATCACTGACTCAACGGACATGAATCTGAGCAAACGCCAGGAGATAGTGAAGGACAGGGAAGCCTGGCATGCTGCAGTTTATAGGGTCACAAAGAACCGGACATGACTTAGCAACTGAACAACAAGAAGAATTAGCAAAATACACTACAGATTCCCCAAAGAGGGGGAAAAACATAATTCTCAAATCCAATTCCTCTGTTCCTTTTCTATTTGATGTGTGTAAATAAGAGCTAGTTAGGGAAAAATACTTAAAACCAGAGACTAAAAATGCTTCCCTGAAGACCTTATTATTGTTGTTGTTAGTCACTAAGTCATGTCAAACTCTTTGTGACCCCGTGGACTCTAGCATGCTAGGCTCCCCTGTCCTCCACCATCTCTCAGAGTTTGATCAGATTCATGTCCATTGAGTTGGTAACGCTATCTAACCATCTCATCCTCTGCTGGCCCCTTCTCCTTTTGCCTTCCCAACATCAGGGTCTGAAGTCATTACCAGAGGCCAAAAGGCAGGGGATTTCTTATTTGCAGTTTCCTTTGGTAAAGAGGTCAAACTAGGTTTTTGTTTTTATAATTGGGAGAGGAAAAAAAAAAAACATGCATCTGTCTGTAGTGTCAACATTCTTTGAGGTTGGCTCACTTAATTATACTTTGGGTTACATTTCCCTTTACTTTCTAGACTTAGGCCTCCCAAGGGCAAGAGGATTATACCAGTATTTACACAAATCAGTAGTGCTAAATCTTGCCCAAACAAAGATTTAGAGGGATTTAATAGTCATTTCTTAAGACTCTGGTTCTTTGGAAGCTCTTCAATTCTAGAAAACTGAGTTGTAAATAAAAACATTTAAGATGGTATTAATAAACATGTGTTTCACTGATTATTAATATGGCCATGACAGAGCATCTATTTCTCTCTCAAAAAAAGGTTAATCTCATTGGCAAAGCAGCCTAAGAATGGCTCCCAACTTTATATTCCTAAGTATATTAGACAGATATTGTGTGTATTAGACAACAAAGGCTTACAGTCAAGTTAAAGGGCAAAAGATATGGTAATGATTTACTAAAACAACCAAATATATCATCTTCCTTAATAGCACACCATTAGAACAATTAACTGTTAATTAATTAACCTGGCTTCCCAGTTGGTGCTAGCAGTAAAGAACCTGCCTGCCAATGTAGGAGACGCAGATTTGATTCCTGGGTTGGGAAGATCTCCTGGAGGAGTAAATGTCTACCCAGTCCGGTATTCTTGCCTGGAAAATTCCATGGACAGAGGAGCCCGGCATACTCTAGTCCATGGGGTCACAAAGAGTCAAACACAAGTGCAGCAACTTAGCACACATAAAACAGAACAATTAAGACCACACTTTTAAAACTATATCTAAAAACATGTTGAAGAAAGAATTCATTCCTAAACTCATTTGGTATGTTACTTCTCAAAGGATTTTCATCACTAAACTAAATACAGGTGTTAAATCATAAATCAGAACCTGCTGTTTTGGATTTTACTCTTTAACTTCCCATCCCACCATCATTGGATTTTTCCGAAGCCCGTGCTCTCTGTGTGGCCTGCACAGAGCCTGATTTCTCCTTCCCCATAACATGCTCACTAATCAGTCTACTTTGGTCATCTTCCTTAAATATTCCCAACCCAATCATGCTTGTTATGAATACTTCTAACAATTCCTTTCTTTCTTGTCCCATTATTTTATAATCAATCCTGAGAAGATTCCCCAAACATGACTTCACCTGTCCTCAAGGCCTCAGATGCATTCTTGCACACTAGCTATTTCACATACCATAATAATTGTTCAATTCATTAAAAATTTAAGAAACCATTCTTGAGTTTTCTAAAATATTACACATATTATGTGGTAGAGAAACAAAAATGAATAGGACAGAGTGCTTGTCCTCAAAGAGATTAGCGTTCATACGTAAAATAAAATCAGAAGAGTAATTTAAAAACAAAATTTAAAATATAGTAATGTGTGTTATTTACAAGAAGGACCAAAGAGAATGTGGCAATTAATGTAGTGAGGCGAGGAAGACAACGTGATGTGGAGACAAAGAGTGCTATGGATGAGTTTAGAAAAGAAGATTGGACGCTGCCCTAAACCATGTTGTATATGCAAGAGGGGCTATCAGATGCAAGTTGTCACACAAGTTACCTATGTTTAAAAGATCCTTCTAAAGGAGACATGAGGAATGGGGAATAAACTAAAAGAGAGACTAGAGTCAAATGCTAGTTAGGCAAGAGAAAAGTAGAGCTGTCACGGAGTTAATGACATGATGTGACTTGCAGTTTTGATATGATATCATCAGAGTAGATCAAGTCTGTGAATTGTCATTCTATTTAGAACCTAAAAACAAAAAAAGGTGGTTGGTCTTTTTTTTTTTTTCCTTCCTAATTCAAGATGGCCTTGGGCCCTGGTGTTATATCAGATATCCAAGTAGTCCCGTCTCTTATCAATGATGGCTGTCCTTGGCTATAAAGCTCCTTTTGGAATTGACTGAAACTCCCACCAACTAGAGGTCTATTTGTATTAAAAGTATAAATATAAGGACTTTCCTGGTGGTCCAGCGGTTAAGACTCTGTGCTTCTAAAGCAAAGGGCACAGGTTTGAGTCCTAGTTGGGGCACTAAGATCCCACATGCTATGCAGCAAAAAAAAAAAAAAAAGTTTAAATATAAAAAAATTAGTATTAGAAAAATTTTAATATAAACAGTCCTGGTAAGATTAGGGGGCTATCAGCAATTCATAACAGAGTAAACTAGCTCAAACAGACTGCCTCCTCATTAATATACCAGGGGAAATTGTTTGGGAACATTCTTAGGAGGAAGAAATTAGAAAACAACAAAGACAGAGGAAGAACATACTCCAGCAAGAAGAGGCCTGGATAACACACTAAAGGGTATTTGGGGGCTCCGAAAGAGTGATTTGAGGAAACATGACCCGGGTGGTGAGGGTAGGGCCATTCTTAGCAGGGTGCAACCTCAGTGCAATATACACCTCCTCCATCAGCATTCACTGCAAACTGATTCTCTCTTCATGAACAAGAACATCAAGCTCCCATCAAGTCTTGAAGGGAAAAAGTTACAGCGTCAGTAGAAAATCTATGATAAAGTGGAGTGAGCTCTGTCTTCATGTTTGAAGAAGAAATGCTGACATTTTTTGTACAAATAGATTGCAGAGTAATCTTTTTTGTGTTGTTTTTTAAGCAATAGATGGCAAAATCATCTCTCCTCTACCCTGGACAATATCCTGGAGTCTCTTCTAAGCATAAACAGTGATGGGTCCAGGGGAATGGTCATGATTCACAATTGCCCACGACTGACTCAGAATAAAGTTAACAAAAGTAAATTCACTGAGTGTCACTGATTCAGGATTTTTAGTTTTAAGAATTCAGAAACCTATACATATAATCACAGCAAAAAAAAAAAACAAAAAAAACTGGCTATTGTGCTTCTCCAAAGAATCTCCTAAAATGTTTTTATTTTCCCTATAGCTGATTCATGTTGATGTTTGGCAGAAACCAACAAAATTCTGTGAAGCAATTCTTCTTCAATTTAAAAATAAATAATCTTTTTAAAAACTAAAAATAAAAAAACTTTTTGAGCTGCAATCAGTAACTATTTCCATACAATTATCAATCTCATAATTGATGCTTTTGAACTGTGGTGTGGGAGAAGACTCTTGAGAGTCCCTTGGACTGCAAGATCAAACCAAACAATCAAGGAAATCAATCCTGAATATTCATTAGAAGGACTAATGCTGGGGCTGAAGCTCCAATACTTTGGTCACCTGATTCAAAGAGCTGACTCATTGCAAAAGACCCTGATGCTGGGAAAGATTGAAGGCAGGAGGAGAAGGGGATGACAGAGGATGAGATGGTTGGATAACATCACTGACTTAATGGACATGAGTTTGAGCAAGCTCCAGGAGATGGTGAAGGACAGGGAAGCCTGGTGTGCTGCAGTCCATGGGTCTCAAAGAGTCGGACACGACTGAGTGACTGAACAGCAACAACAATCAATCTCATTGGCTACAGAATCATTATCAGGGGCTCAGGGCATCAACATAAGTCATTAAAATCTCTAAACTATTTACACTTATGGAATTTCTCTACCTATTCTATTTATTTAAATTCTTGCAGAAATCTAAAGACTCATGAAGGAAGCTTTTGAACAAAAATCACAAATTGCTTATTATGGGAGGGGTGATTAAAATATGTCCTATGGAATGTGTATTTCCCCTTCTAGATAATGATGTTAAGTAAAACCCAGTTCTTTGCAATTGGCACTGTGATATTATCTAACTGGAAATTTAAACATTCCAAGAATAACTATATAAAAAGTTTCTGGCTTAAACATTCCAAGACTACAACTATGAAAGTAAAAAACTGTGTCATGTATTAAGCAGTTCAGAATATAACATAAAAGTCAGTGGGTCCTGGTAGTTTATTTACTTCTTCCAATTTGAATGCATTTAATTTATTTTTGTTGTCTGGCTCCCAATACTATATTAAATAGAAGTGGCTACTTCAATTTTTTTTAAGAAATCAGTTGGGTCATT
Source organism: Odocoileus virginianus (assembly GCF_023699985.2). Lineage (NCBI taxonomy): Eukaryota > Metazoa > Chordata > Mammalia > Artiodactyla > Cervidae > Odocoileus > Odocoileus virginianus. Next base: position 93,450,217 of record NC_069674.1, on the reverse strand, counting down.
AGGACAGAAGCTACTTCCCTGACTTCTGTTTCTGCTTCTCCCAATCTACCCAAATAAATCCATTCTTCAAATTCACTATCAGTGTCTTCTCCTCCATGAAGCTGACCCTGAATTCTCCAGTCTCTTCCAAATGTCTCAACAATAAGTTAATTTTTATTAATTTTTTGAAGTTTGTCTTAATTTAATTTTAGATGAGTTTATGGCTTGTCTCACCAACTAGAGTAGAAGCTTCTTTGGCACAATGACAAGCGAGGACTGGGGCTTCCCTGGTGGCTCAGCAGTAAAGAATCTGCCTGCCAATGCAAGAGACGCTGGTTTGATCCCCTGGTGGGGAACATCTCCTGGAGGTAGGAGATGGCGACTCACTCCAGTATTCTTGCCTGGGAAAATTCCATGGAGAGAGAAGCCTGGCGGGCTACAGTGCATAGGGTTGCAAAAGAGTTGGGTACAACCTAGTGATTAAAGTAATAAGCAAGTAGTAAATATTTGGCAACTATTTATATTTTTGATTTATTATTTATCTCTGATCATCTCTTTCCTGCCAACCCTAGTATAAACTAGATCAGTTGGACAATTTAGCTAGATTATTGGTTTTCAAACTGTACTTCAAAGAACCCCTCAGAAATTCAAAGGGAAAAAATTGGGCCAAGAGAATAGAGCCACAGGCTAACTTCATAGGAAAGCCTCACTGCCTTTGGGGAAATAGATGTGGTATAAAAGATAATGAAAGTGAACTAAACAAATTAGCAAAGAATGAACAGAATTGTGAATGATTACCCAGGAAAATTTACAATCATCTTTAATTGCCTTTAAATTTGAAGATTTCACTGAAGTAGAATATTAATAAGTGCTTGTTGACTGATGATACATTTTTCTTTTCTCCAGTCTAAGAGCTCCTGATTGTTATCCTACTACCAACACATCTCACATTTTTTAATAAAATTCAGAGACTTGTCTAATGAAGGAAATTAAAATTTAGCTTCAATATCATCTGGTAATTAAATCTCAGTCTGCTTAAATTGAAATAAACAAATCAGACAAAGCAATCCATAGAATTCCCAAGTTCTTATCTAATATTTGTAATAATCTAAAATTACTGTTCCTCTGGTGGCTCAGATTGTAAAGAATCTGCCTGCAACGCAGGAGATTTGGATTCAGTCTCAGGGTCAAGAAGATCCCCTGGAGAAGGAAAATGGCAGCCCACTCCAGTATTCTTGCCTGGAAAATCCCATGGACAGAGAAGCCTGGCGGGCTACAGTCCATGGGGTCGCAAAGAGTCAGGCACAACTGAGCGACTCACACTTTCACTTCAGGTCTAAGAGTTATCCTCTGCTTCCTTGTGCCTTTTCTTGATACAAGATGTTCTGCTGCTACACAGCCCCTACTCCCGCTAATACCACTTGTAGAAATAGGGAACATATCTGCTATGTTCACTACAGACATTAGCAGAGTCCAACACACAGCAAACATCCAAAAACTATAGATTTTGGTGAATGGACAAAATTTCTAATATATTAACATCAGAAAATCATTTTCACTAATGTTAATAGCTTCCAGTATAGATTAGCCATATATGAATTGGTTCTTTTTAAGCACTGTCTTATAATTTTCTCTGTCATATCTCATACAGCCAACACTTCTCCAAGAAAGGTAAAATAATATGCTGGAAGATAGCATGGACTCCACAGTCACAGAGCACTGCGTGCGTATCTGAACTCTAACACTTGAGTGTAAGCAAATTATCAAATGTCTCCATTCAAAGACAGTCTCCTTACTGGCCTTCGGGGTCTCTGTGCGTACTAAATAGAATATACACATATGCATATGTATGTGAAAGTTCCTGTCCTAGAGTGGCAGATGGCAGGCATCAACAAGTGTTCCATTTCCTTTCCTCTCTGAAGCACATGTTTCTGTATGTCCCACTCTTTTGCGACTCCATACACTGTAGCCCATGAGGCTCCTCTGCCCATGGGAGTTTCCAGGAGAGACTACAGAAGCAGGTTGTTATTTTCATCTCCAGGAAATCTTCCCAACCCAGGGATTGAATCCCCGTCTCCACAGACAGAGGAGCCTGAAGCGGCTAAGCAGCAGCAGCTCCCGCATTGCAGGCAGAGTCTTTACTGTCTGAGCCGCCAGGGAAGCCCCTATTTGGATCTGGGACATATTAAATGGTTGCCTGAGAACCCCAGTCCAGAGGGCTCAGCTTCTGGAATTCACGTCTCCTGCACCCCAGCCAATAACCAAGCATCAGGCCCTTGCCACCATCTGAAACCAGCATTCGATCTTCTTATACCATCAAAGAAATGTAAAACTCTTAAACTACAAAAACCAGAGAAATCTAATCTGTTTCTTTCATTTACTCAAAATTCCTGAGGGGAAAGCTAAACATGAGAGTACTTTGTTTTAAGTTCCTTTTATTTAACAAGGAATGCACTTCTAGAGGTAATAGAAATTTTGATCTAGTTAATACTCACTACTCTCTTAAACAGACTTTTAAAGTTACTGGCTGAAATTTCTTTTCTTGAGTTTTATCACCTGTAGAAATCAGAGTAATTTGAAATCTTAGTACCTATTACTATTTCATTGAACATTTCCTCAAAATCTTAGGTAACTCAATTTCAACATAAAGTATTAATTAGCAATTTATACCTTCTTAATGCCAAAAGTGACCTTTATCCAGACATTGTTGAGGTAATTCTGTGATGTAACCAAATTAAATTTCAACCTTAGACACAGGCAATTATTTTCAATCAGGTCCTTTAACAGTGGCTAAATAGGCACTTGTATTACTTACATTGTAGCTTATTTCCCCACAGAGAGTTAACAACTGTTGTTCCTCTATGTAACCATCACACAGAAGAGTTTTCTGCAAAGCCAAGTCAAATGTATGTTCATTCTGTAACAGAGAATGGAGGAAAAACTGCCTGCTCCCACAAAATAACAGCTTACTTCTGTTTTTAAAAAACAGTTGTCACTTGTCACAGTGAGATGCTTCACGTGTGCGTGGTACTGTCACTTCAGTCATATATCACTCTTTCCGAGTCTGTGGCCCATGGCCCGCCAGGCTCCTCTGGCCATGGGATTCTCCAGGCAAGAACAGTGGAGTGGGTTGCCACGCCCTCCCTCCAGGGGATCTTCCCCACCCAGGGATTGAACCCACGTCTCCTGCATCTCCTGCATTCCAGGCGGATTATTTAGCCACTGAGCCACCCGGGAAGTCTGAGGCCTTTCTTATAGCTAGCTGTCTTTTTCCTTGGCTTTGCTCACCTCCCTTCCATTTACCTGTTACTTTTATTCTCCAGCCCATATACTAACTACACCCTTAGCTCTCAATCTCTTTCACTTTACCATTGAGACTATTCTAGAATGATTTTCTCTAGTCCTCTCATGGATATTGCTTTCTCAATTACTTTAGTTTCCTAAAAAGAAAACAAAGGAATAATTTCCACCAAACTGAAACTACCTTGTGAGTATGCTGTAGTTTATAGAATTCCATGTCAGATGTTTCACAGAAAGGTGTTAAACAACTAAGTATGCTATAATAATATTCATTGATTCATTTATTCAAAAATATGTAACATTTTTAACATTTCAATGAAAATATCTCCAGATTCTCCTTTATTTTATCCATCCCAGATAATAAGGAAGGACTTTCTGATTTTAAACAAAACTAGGATGACCCCATATTCCATTCTTATTTGGCTACATGTGTAATTATTTTTAGAAACCATGATTCTGAATATAACTAGATAAGCTGAGTGCAAAACAAAATCTTATTGCTCCGTGTGTCTCAATTCTTTAAGGATGTGAAGTAGGCAGCAGTTTCAAATGCTACTTTCCGCAGTATTCACTCTACAAATACCCACTGAATATGAAGTATGTCCTGAACACTGTGTAAGAGTTGAAGGATGCATTGATGAAGAACCACAGTAGTTCTGGCTCATGTAAGCTGAAAGTCTTGTAGTCTTAAAAGTTGTGATAGTGAAACAGAGGAAAAATACAAGATAATTTGAGAGAGTAGGACCAAGGGTGCTGGTTTAAATTGGAATGACAGAGAAAGCATTCATGATTAGGTAGGACTTGTAAGTATCTAACAAGATAGTTGATGAAAATGAACAACCCCAAACAATGGATAAATATGATTAAATAGCATCAAGTGGCTGTTTTCTGTAGTTGCAAAGGTATGAAAAAGTAGGGGGTTGATATAGTGGGGGTGGAGGATGGCAGAGCTCATGTGATCATGTTAATGTAATGTGTTGGGAGACTCAAAATGGGGCCCTCAACATTACACAGCTACAGGCCATACACAAGGGTTTAAAATGCCTTCCCCCCACCCCACCCCACTCCACTACACATAGTAAACATCAGTCCATGAAAATGTCAAGGTCTTTGTTTTTCCACCACTTTTTTAGGCATGATTTATTTTGAGAACAATTTCCAAAATCAGAAGCCCCTGAATCCAACTGGAACTTTCACAGTGGTAAATTACAGCATCATTGGCATATTTGTCTGGCATTCATGAAGGAAGAAAGGATTAAAAGCTAAATGGAGCCACTGAGAGAAAAGCTAAAACCTCCGTCCCCCTACCCCCACCACATTATTAACAGTCCCAAGTCCTCCTTTTCTGGATAGTGTCTCAGATTATTTTAAGATGCAGGATAAATTTGAAGAACATTGGAGAAGGTACTCACTGGGAAATTGTAACTAACATACATTTCAGAAAAAGGTTCCTCATTGGAAGGAAGGCCAGTGGACAGAATGAATGCCATCAGTTGTTAAGTTTCTTCCTACAGATTAATATTTGTCATCTTTTCATTGCCCTGGAAACTCAGCACACTAAATTCATGAGTAAAGGGCCTGTTAGACAATTGTGCTAACAAGCCCACCATATTATTTTGATTTTTGACCAAATTTTAAAACATTATAAAGAAAACTAGCCAAGTTTATACAATCTTGGACAAACAAGGTAAAGCATGCCTTTCGAAGCACAGAAAACTTTGTCTTTATTCAATGTCTATTAAACCATTTGGTTACAAATTGTTAAGAAATTTTGAATTTCAAATACTGAATTCTGAAATTGATGCATTGCTAAATATTTTGTAGGAATTCAATTTCAACATATTATTTTATCTAGATATTTACTTATATCAGAATTGTTTCCACAAACAGACTGTAAATTTTCTAAAGACAAGTGACTGCATCCTTTTGAATGCCCCACAATAGTGCCTCCAATAATATAGGCACATAAAATACTTGTTAAATAAATACACGTTAAGCCAAATTTAATTACAAAACCAGCTGCTGTCAGTTGCATTGTCTCACATGTGTTAAAAGTTTCTTGGGCTTCCTGAGAAACCAGTAGCTGTATTTTTAGTTTCATTTTCACAAAATAGTTCACTCTTCTGACTGTCAAAGTTCATGCCACAAACAGGCCACCTTCTTGAAATGTATTCTGAAAAATGCTTTACTATTTCTCTTCTGTGCTTCTCTGGGACTTCTTATTTTGTTTTACTTTCTTATCCTTAGTAAAGCATCACCGAACAAAGGACAAAATAAGGGCAACAAAACAATTGTGTGATGCCTTTTATTTCACAGCTCTGCTCATCTGCGGCACAAATAGCAGAACCCATGGTTAATCACCACACACTTCTGGTTCCCAGGGCACTCGTGGAGCTTTCCATATGGTCTGTTCAAAATGGGGACTCATATATATATCAAATACAAATTATGCAAAGAAATGTGATCATACAGTGGAACCAAGTCATAAGAGAAAAATACCTGTTCAACAAAAACAGAAACCTACTTTCAAACTCTCCACATTTCTGGTTCCCATGGCAAAGCAATAATAAGTACACTAGATAAATCTTCATCCTAACATTAACTAGGATAATCTCTCAGACATACTCAACTGGAAGCTTTCATTTTCACTCATATCCAAGCAAAAGAAAAAAGTTTAATGGATTACTTCCATTTTCTTTAGTGTTTTAGGCTTTTTAAATCTTGCTGTTTACTCTGAGTGACTTAATCCCTCTATGGTGAAGTCTTAAATATGTTTTTTCCCCATAATTTCATCTTTAAGGTTTATTCTGCTTTTCCTACTGGCTTAGACAACTTTTAGCCTTAGGTTGGGTAACCACATAGTTTATGATTCCAACCAGGGCACTTTTGAAATGAAAGGAAACACAAAGAAGAAAAAACGATAGTGCAACAGCAAATGAAACAGAGATTTTGCTGGGAAGACTGAGAAATACAGTCACCTATCCTTAGGGTTTGCTTCTTGGTCAACAGAGACTTTCTCCTGTAGTTTTTTAGGTTAATTGGAAGAGTTATTTACATAACCAAAAACTGTTTGACTGTAAGTTGGATCCTATTTTCCCTGTATACCACATTTCTAAGGGCAGTCAACTGAGAAGGGCAATTAGAAAAATACCAAAGTTTTCATGAGATACTATAAACCAGAAATCACTAGTAACTAGAAATCATGGACACTAAGTGAAAGTAAAAGTCACTCAGTCATGTCCAACTCTTTGTGACCCCCTGGACTATACAGTCCATGGAAATCACCAGGTCAAAATACTGGAGCGGGTAGCCTTTCCCTTCTCCAGGGGATCTTCCCAACCCAGGGATCGAACCCAAGTCTCCCACATTGCAGGCAGATTCTTCACCAGCTGAGCCACAAAGGAAGCCCATGGAGACTAATAAAAGGGGGGGAAAAAGCTTTTAAGTGTAACTATGTGCTAGATATCGAATCTATGGAGAGGGAAAGTGAGAGATTAACTGCATCTTCTCAACAATGCTTATAATTTAGGCATTAACATTCCTATTTTAATAAATAAGCAGCCCATCCATTGATGGGAAATGTGTGAATTGCTACAAATTTTAGGAAAGTAATCTGAGAATCCTTACTGAAAGTTTTAAAGTGCCAACCTTTAGATCCAACAATCCTACTTCAGGACATATTTTCTTAAAAATGAAAGCACCTATGCATAATGATATATGTACAAGGATGTTTATTACAGGATTGCTTTTAGTGGCAAAAAAATTAAATGAATCAATTAGAAATCACATCAATAAAAGCATACCACAGAATAATGTATACAGTATGATCTTATTTTTGTTTAAAAAAAAGATCACGGGTTTTATGAAAAACAAAATCTATATACAATATATATGTGATTTATTTTATTATATTTACTCAACAAAGATACTTTGAGCTCTCGATATGTTCTAGGATGTACTCAATGCTACATTGCTGTCTACTTGCAGTAGCAGAGAGGGAGATTATTGAGGATTCACATCAAAATATTAATGACATCAGAATAACAGGACTGGCAAAGAAGTCAGATGAATAACTCTTCATTCACCTCCATCTTTTTTCTGACAGGATATAATGAGTATTATTAGTTTAGAAACCCAATATAGAAGAGAATGGTGCATCTCAAATATGCTGAAACAAAAGCTCCTTACTCTTAGGGAACTAAATGAATTGACCTTCCAGACACAACTAGAAAGTGGTCAACTGAAGTTCAGATCCCTGGCTAACTCCTGGGGCCCATAGGAAAAGCTGTTGCCTTAAAATCAATGTAACATTTAGAGATTTAGCCATTCATTCAAGATAAAACAACCTCAGTCAGTCAGTTCAGTCACTCAGTCATGTCCGACTCTTTGCGACCCCATGAATTGCAGCACACCAGGCCTTCCTGTCCATCACCAACTCCTGGAGTTTAACCAAACTCACGCGCATTGAGTTGGTGATGCCATCCAGCCATCTCATCCTCTGTGGTCCCCTTCTCCTCCTGCCCCTAATCCCTCCCAGCAAACACCCAGGACTGATCTCCTTTAGAACGGACTGGTTGGATCTCCCTGCAGTCCAAGTGACTCTCAAGAGTCTTCTCTAGCACCACTGTTCAAAAGCATCAGTTTTTTGGTGCTTAGCTTTCTTCACAGTCCAACTCTCACATCCATACATGACCACTGGAAAAATCATAGCCTTGACCAGACGGACCTTTGTTGGCAAAGTAATGTCTCTGCTTTTTAATATGCTATCTAGGTTGGTCATAACTTTCCTTCCAAGGAGTAGAAAGAAATAAAAAGAGATATGAAGTTAAAATAAAAACTAATTTTCATTCACATACAAGTTTGAAATGCTTTCTTCATTTTACCAACTTTGATCCTAATTTCCCTAATTTTATACGCTACCTAAAAGATTTTCTTCAACAGAGATTAGTAGCTAAACCAAGGCTAAATAAATACAGTTCTCCAAGAGCTGTAAAATCAGTGTGAGTTCTTGAAGAGAGAGGCTTCTTACATGAACAATTTAGATAAAAATATTAAAGACATATATTCGCTCTATTAAAGTCCAGATTTAATACTGGGCATTGTGTCAACCACATAATTAGCATGGATTCAGAAACTACAGTTTCTTTCCACACATATCAAAATATATATCAAGAAATTCCCCCAAAAAAGTGGCAAACTGAGAGCTCAACAAAATACAGAGCAGGTGTTGCTTGAGTTAAAGTCACAAAGAACAGTGCTAAGGGGAAGGGACACATAGAACAGGAAGAAATCAGGAACTCTTGATCCAAGAATAGAATCAAAATGTAGTCCAATGTAGGCAAATAGGAGTTGGGAACTGGAAAGTCTGCAGCAAGGCTTACTGGCCCCATCTCTCAGCAGCCCCATGGAGGGCAGACAGGCTGCGATCCTGTCTGGGGTTACACATCCGCATCCCCTTCTGCCCAGTCCCAGAAGGCTGCTGGCCCCAGCTCCTGATTATGACCTCAGCTCTAGTAAACAGCACTGATTCACAAAGGCCTCTTAAGTCTTCCCTGGTGGCTCAGGGGTAAAGAATTCTCCCTGCCAATACAGGAGATATGGGTTCGATCCCTGATCCGGGAAGATCCCACATGCCTCAGAGCAACTAAGCCCATGTGCCACAACTACTGAGCCTGTCCTCTAGAGCTTGGGAATTGCAACTACTGAGCCCAAATGCTCCCTAACACCCCTGCTCCACAACAGGAGAAACCCGAGCACCACAACTAGAGAGTAGCCCCCACTCACCCCAACTTGAGAAAAGTCCTTGCAGCAGTGAAGATCCAGTACAGCCATAAATTAATTAATTAACTTTTTTTAAATGGTCTCTTAGTTCAAATTTTTATGGGGGAAAAAAATTCTGATTAATTATCCCAGCTGTCTTAGTAAAAGCCTTTTGTCCTACTGTGTGTACATCCATTGGTCAGCCTGTGGAATGGTTGGCGGAGCACTGCCAGCTCAGTTCTGAGCACCTGAGGAACACGCCCATTCAGCAAGCACTATGAGTACAGAAAGACCTAAAGAAAGGTATGGCTTCTGTGTCTCACGAGCTTATTTGTAAGTCAGTCATTTGGAATTTGTACAACTTCTTCTCATAAAAAAAAAGAAAGAGAAATAATCTTAAAAAAAAAAAAAAAACCAATTGTCTACTATGAGTTAAGCACAGTGATAGTAATTCATTTTCTACTTTCATTTTTATTTCATTCATGCACCAATTCTTTCAGCAAGTTATTGTTGATGGGGTGGTTTATATTATGATTTGGCTCCAGAGATAAATATCAATGTCTTATTAAAACCAAAACATGGCCATGTATGCTCAGTCACTCAGTCGGGTCTGATTCCTTTCGACCCCAAGGACTGCTTCCTGCCAGGCTCCTCGGACCACAACACTCTCCAGGAAAGCATACCGAGGTGGGCTGCCATTTCCCACCCCAGGAGATCTTCCTGAGCCCGGGATTGAGCCTGTGCCTTTTCAGTGCAGCGCTTCCTCCGCTGCAGGTGGATTCTTTACTGCTGAGCCACCCGGGAAGCCCCCACAATGTGTGTCAACCACATCCAAAACAGGGTGACTGATACCCACCATCCAAATCACTGTCTTAACGGAAAAGGTACCTCAAGTTCCAACCTTACCTGTTAACAGCACACTTCCCCAGTGAGAGCAAGAATTCCATCTTCTTTCTCTCAGTCATTCAATAGTGAGGCATGTCCACTCTAGACCATACGCAGCCTATTGCCCGTTGCCTAAGAGAGGGGTTTTGGGGTGAGACACGAACATGAGAAGCAGACAGTTGGCAAAGGTAGATATGTATTTTACAGTTTTTTATTAAAAAAAAAAAAAGTACTGTGAGGACTGAGGATGAGGCAGCAAGAAATATAGTTAGAATGAATTTTAAAGTGTTTTATCTCTAAAGTTTCTGCTTTTTTTCCCTACATATTACTATTTTAATGCTAGTATTAAGAAATTATAAAGTACAAAGATGGGAGATAGCAGTAAGACGCTGTTCTCCCTGTCACAGCTTTGAAAATGCTCGATCTCAATAAGACAGAAAGGGGAGAGGCTGAGAGAAGGAGAATCCTGCTGACCCTCTCTCAGGAACCCATCTGTAAACACAAGGACATTCATAAGTCAGGCATATGCAAGTCAGGGACTGTGTGTAATTGGATCATATAATATGACATTCATCCCTGACTTTTTTCCCCTCACCTAGTCTCCTGGTTTTATATCCTACTTTGATGTAAGATAATATGGTTGTACATGAGCAACTTGAGTTAAAAAATAGACGCATAAAATTCTCTCAAGCTAGATATTCAGCAATCTAAATTGTGAGGCACTCTTTAGCCAGAGACAATTTCATAGAGAAGAGAAATGCAGCACTGTATTACACAAATGGAAAACAGCCTTTATTTCCTTATTAAATTTTCAAGGAGTTGCACGGAGATTTAACCACAAAGCTCACATTATTTAGGGGATTTAATTATTGTTTGTTTCTTTCTTTCATTTTCTGTCTCCAAATAAAAGCATATTTCATCACATGGTGAGCGTTAATGCTTTTTAAAAGGTTCAGAAGAAAAAGAACACATGCTTTTCAGAAAAGCAAAACCATATTCCTTATTGTCTACACAAATTAAGAAAAGCCATGATTGCTCTAGGATTGAACATTGAAAGAGAGGGACATGTTTGGGCAACACATTCTCAGAGTACTCTTTGGTAGCATGCCTTTCTAAATTCTGGAATTTGGGTCTGCCACGGCATGGGCTCACGGAGAGAGGATACTATAAGCCTCAGGAAAGTGGTTTCTAAATACAAGGTGGCTAGAACCAAGTAGGAAGAACCTGAAAACGTACAGATTCCCTGTGTCCCAGGACAAACATTCTGGAAGCCAACCTTCCAAAATTTTACCTTGAGTAAGTTCTCTCTGTGAATCACTTACAGCCTACTTGACCAAAAAAATACATTCTTGAAAACCATGCATTGCCTTACAGAATTCTTTTTCCTTCTCAAAGTGTGAACCTTATATTATCTTCAAGCAGAATCACTTAGCATGTTTGTTTAAAATGTAGATTTTCAAACTGAATCGATTCTTTGTGGGGTGGGATCCAGGAATCTTTTCTTTTAATAAGAACATTTCAAAGTAGATCAGTTTTCTAGTGCTGAATAAAAAATTACCACCAACTTAGTGGTTTATTAGCTCACAGTTCTGTAGCTCAAAAGTTTGATGTGACTCAACGAGTTTTCTGCTTAGGGCTTCTCAAGGTTTCAGCCAGACTGGAGAGCTCTGGTGAAGAAACCCCTTTCAGACTCATTTAGGTGGTTGGTAGAATCCAGTTCCTACAGTTCCAGGAAGGAGGTACCGTTTTGCTGTCAGCTGAAGGCTGGCTCAGATTCTAGGAGTGGCCACATTCCTGCTCTGGTGACCCCCTCTACAGTCAAGCCAACAACAGCGTCAAACGCCACCTTGTGCTTAAAGTGTCTCTGACTTCCTCTTCTCTCATCAGGCAGAAAAGGCACTCAGGTTTTAAGGGCTCATATTAGACCAAATCCACCAAGATCACCTCTACCTTAAAGTCAGCTTCACAGTTGACATATCACCATAGGGGTGATACCTCATTATTTTCACGGGTCCCATGGATTAGAGTGAGACATCTTTCAGAAGTTATCCAAAAATTCTTCCTACCATGCTCAGTCTCTCTTAGATTCTAGTGTGTTGATTCATTCTCGCCTATAGAATAGCAGCAGAAATGGTGTATGCCTCTTCCAGGCCAGAAGTTTTTAAATCAGGTGTTCCTTCTCCAGTACCTCTTCCCCAACATGCCAGATGACTTTGAGGCCATAATGGATGGTGGAGCCGCAAATAAACAAGCCCTGAGTCCCTGAATGGGTGGAAGAAAATTGCTCACAGGCTTTGTGGATCCAAAGTGAATTCTTAATGAGCAATAAACGTATTTTTGTTGGGTCAAACTATTAAAAATTTGGCATTGATTTACTACAGCAAATAGTGTTATCTTACCAAATAGCTGGTTTCTTCTGTTTCTAAACATATAGTAAGCAAAATTAAATCAAAATATACATTTTCTGAGTAGAACTGGACAGCTCTCAGTTTGAAGTATAATTCCTTCAAGTAATAGTTTTATGATCTTACAAAAGTTATTTCACCTCCTCGACTATAATCAAATAATAAATTTCTGAGGCCTTAACTAAATAGAATACAATGACTAAGACTTCATGTCCCTGTTTTAGAAAAGATCATACTTTATATTAACAGTCATTGTTTAGTCACTAAGTCATGTCCAACTCTTTGTGACCCCATGGACTATAGCCTACCAGGCTCCTCTGTTCGGGGGATTCTCCAGGCAAGAGTACAGTGGGTAAAGCCATTCCTGTCTCCAGGGGATCTTCCTGATCCAGGGATCAAATCCATGTCTCCTGCAGTAGCAGATAGATTCTTTACCTCTGAGCCACCAGGGAAGCCCATATTAACAGTTAACACCTATTAAATTTAACTAATCAGGCTCTTCATGTACAAGTATTTTGACATTAGAAATACTGATCCAAACAATTGAAAAAAGCCATAAGAACCTTAGACTCCACATAAGCAATTCAGTCATGCTAGCAGACATTATGTTCCTACTTTTTATGTTTTAAAATATATATTCTCTGTACCTATAGGTATTGTATATCTGCTACAATAAATAAAAAACAGATGTTTCATTAAATACCTGGAATGAATAAAAATATCCACTAGCAAAACATAGAAAGTGGGAATTACCTCTTCAGTACTATCCCCAAGACACATCAAAAATAGATAGTATTCAGTTTCTGAGCTAGGAAATCCACAAATACACTTAAAATGACTATTTTGAAATGAAATTTTCATTTCATGTATAGAGAGGGGTTTTTTTTTTCCTTTGGCAAATCAACATTTAGTCTGTAAAACACGATGCTCACTCATAATGTCATGCATCTCACTCACAATAATTCTTTCTTATTAACTGCTTGGGTACAATTTATTTTCCTCTCAGGCTATGAAGGTGCGTGCAAGTGCAGCAGACTCTGGCTGGAGCTGATAAGCCAGCCCATAGCAGCAGCACTGCTGGCCTGATGAGATTTGTAAGAAGACAATATTCCATTGGCTCGGAAAACTATGCTGTATATCAAACCTATCAAAAATAATATCTACAAACAATGCCTTGATGCATTTGCCAACTCTCACAGAGAGCTCTCTGGTGTTCTGAAAATATAGTTTGATTTTTTTTCTGTTGTAGTGAAGAAATACAGACCACAATTTTTTTTTTAAGATTCTTGCTTTTGTTTACATTTTTTTCACTAAGCATGGTAGTCTAAAAAAATATTTTTAAACCCTGGCTTTCAAACAGCCATTGCTATAGCTCCCAAAGAGGACAGATTATCCATCCTTTAAGTTAGGACTATTTATTTCATAGGAGAGTTAAAAAGAGAAAATCAAGAAATGATCAAAAGAGAAGTATGTCACAATCTTATGAACTAAAATCTCATTATAAGTTCTCCAAAGCTTTTTAGATAAAACACTTATGAGGAAGGCAAACACTCCTGCTAAAAATGAGATTTTCATTCTGTTTAGAATAATTATTTATTTTAGTTCCACACAATTTCTCAAAAGCACATACCATATTTTAATTAAGTATATTTTTGAGATCTTTGTTTCCAACAAAAATATGCTCCTAAGAAAAATATTACCTTAAAGACAAACCACTGAGGAATCTAAGCAAATGACACACTAGGATTTTCTCTTTATGTATGTATCGCATAGTTTGAAGGAAAATAAGCTACAGAAGATGCTATCATATTTAGATAATACTTTATAGTTTACAACGTACCGACATGTATTTTCCACAACACTATGAGGTGAACTTGGCTAGTGCTAGAATTAGCTTCAAATGCAAATTGACTGTCATTTTTCTGCTTACTGTATACTCTACATACAATACCTCATTTAATCCTCAGAACAGCCAAATGACATTTCTTAGAAGGCAATACTCCACTGGTTCAGAAAAAAATTCCTGCTGTGCATCAAACGCATTCAAAAATATCTAAAACATGCTCTGATGAATTTTCCAGCTTTCACACACACACACATACACACACACAATCCGTTGCCTATCTAAAACAAATATGATTTATTTTTTTCAATTTTTAAAAAAGAATAAGGAACTTGAAGTATAGGTGGGATTGATTACTTGCCTAAAACCAGAAGTAGAGAGACAACTATATGCTTTGAGTACCAACTAAAGATGTACTGAGTGTTTTATACACACACATACAATCACACGATCTCAGTTAATATTACCAACTGCTCCCTGAGCTTGATATTGTTACACCTCTTTTTTTCCTATCTCTCAGGGACACTGGCTTCCTCACTGCGCCAGTGGCTCCTTGTGTTTCCATTGTCACACACTGATATATATGAGTAGATGGGCAAAGACAACACTATCGCCAGGCAAAAGTGCTTCCCACAGAAAGACTTCCATTAGATACAGTTATCCAACAAGGAAGATCAATGTCCTGGTGGAATCAACAGAGGCCCTCCAAGGGAAGCAGTGGGTTAAGGGAACACAGTTAAAGTAGCCAAAAAGATGCACAGTAGTTTCAAGTTGGGTTTCTCTTGATTAAAACATCAGGTCAGAATGTGAAAGAAGCAGAGCTGTCCTGAAGGACTTATTTAATCCTAATCACATACTACCTATACTGTGATTACCTATTAATTAGATATTATATCTGTTAGCTATCATCTGTGATGGTTTTCTTGATACCCCATCTACGTGGGTTTAGCCTAAATCATGATGCTTCAGATTAGATTTCAACTCCAAATTTGTAACACACTGAAATATCTCAATTGGTTGTGAAGGATGCCACAGTAATTCATTACTTGTCAGGGTGTTAAGGTTTGGAAAATGATTCATTTGAAAAATTAGATCACATTAAAGGTTATTCCTATAATAGCATTGGGCTTCCCAGTGGGAAAAGAGTCACAGAGTCGGACATCACTGAGCATGAACTCACCACCGCACCCATATAATAACATCATTCTCACACTTACGAGGTTGCATGCTCAGGTGGGTAATTTCATCTCTTTTAAATCATCAGGAAAGTACCTCACACATAGTAGGCTCTCATGAAATAGTTGTCAAATGAGTAAATCTTATTTGTATCCCAATACACTTTCCTGAGTAGTACAGAAAGAGTGACAAATTAGTCTGCTTGCCAGGAATTACTTATAACCCATGGAAATTTTATATGCCCATGGGAGTATGTCACCTGTGTAAACACTGTCTGTAAGAAGAAATGCAACAGCAGAAAAGAGAGGATTAATATTCTACAGCTAAAACAAATTATTTCTTTTTTTTAACCTCAAAAAGAACATTACACCAGTGCTTGTTATGGATGGAAATCATTATAGCAACAATAGTTACTATAAAATACTTTTATGATCATAAAAGTGAAAGTGAAGTCACACAGTCATGTCCAACTCTTTATGACTCCATGGACTGTAGCCCACCGGGCTCCATTGGATCCTAAAGGAAAGAATTTTGGAGTGGGTAGCCATTCTCTTCTCTAGGAGATTGAACCTGTTCTCCTGTATTGCACACTGCATATAAAATATAGTTTATATGCCTGACCTCATTTAACACTCACAATCTTATAACCTAGTAGTGATTTCCCTTATTTAGATACACCAAGTGGTCACACTGGTAGTAAGTGGCAGAGTGGTATTCAAAGCCCTTTCGGTCTGATGCCCAAATCCATACTTTTTTACCTTAATTTGCTGCCTCTATTGAACAATTTAAAAGAAAATTATAAATGTTCCAAAACTATTAGTTACATCTCAATTGTAATTTTATTTCCAATAGCAAATTTTGGGTTTTCTAGAACGAGAATGTTGCATTTTCTTTTTTAAAAAAAAAAAATTTGTAATAAAATTATATATATCAAAGTTCAAAAATCCAATAGCAATATATCAAAACAAAAAAAA
Organism: Odocoileus virginianus; assembly: GCF_023699985.2. Lineage (NCBI taxonomy): Eukaryota > Metazoa > Chordata > Mammalia > Artiodactyla > Cervidae > Odocoileus > Odocoileus virginianus. The sequence goes on along the minus strand of NC_069674.1, from coordinate 93,433,895 downwards.
AAAGATTTTGGTATGTACAAAGCTTCATATTTCACTATATTGCATGCCAGACCATACTGTCAATAAACCAATGTGTAAGAGGATCATTTATATTCAAGGCAAGAAGACTTCTTGAAAAAAATTACTTTAAGCTGTACTTTTTATTCCCCAAAGAAAAACTTTTCACTTTAATTTTCCAAGTAGACCCATATATAAGCATCATTTTGCCAACATATCCACACAGAAAGATTGTTCCTTGGGTGCAAAAAAAGAAAGTATGCTATATTCTTCACTGGTTCCTGTGCTAATTTTGGACTTTCACATAAAAGACTTTCCTGAACTGTGGTGCCAGGTGGGTGATAATTTTGTGATATAACCTCTAGGCCGTACAATACTCGGCCAAAGTTACCAAAATAATTTCATTGAAGAGAATTTGGATTCCAGCCCTTCATAAATAAAGAACACGTTCTTTTAAATAGGGAAACAAAGCCAAACAGAAAGCAGCCAGTGTCTAATTTTACAATTTAGCAAAGGTTAGTGCATCTTTTCATAGCATACTTCAATACCACATGAAGCTCTCTAACTATGGATATCCCCACTATAGAATTAATCCAGACAATAGTATCCTGGCCCCTCCTTTCTCTTTTGCCTTAGTCTGTGTGCTTTTATGACCACCTGTCAGCTCACTGGGAATAATCCACAGAACTATTACATCTGAACGTTTTAGAAAACTTGAACGGTTCCATGCGATCCTGGAAGCACTTCAAACAGAGAACAATGATGTTTAAAGTGAGCTTATTCTTTTTCCTTCCAAAATTATTTCTCCTCTTGTGGTTCCATTTTCTTTGCTTAATGCCCACTGGTTACCCAGGTTCACACCTCTAGATTTTAGATCATTTTGACACTTTTTCAATCTTTCACTCATCACAAGTAAACATTCTACTGCATTAAACACTCAGAATCTGAATATTTTTACCACTTACATTGCTGCCACCTGATCCAAGCCCCTGCTCTTTTTCACCTGGGTTATTGAAATGCCCTCATATTATGTCTCCTTATGTCCTCACTTCCCCTTGTATCAGTTAGGATTAGGCATTGGTACATATAACAGAATATCCCAAAAAATGGGATCTTAAATGAGACAGGAATTTCCTTTTTTCACATGTGAAATAGTCAAGCTAGAGGAAGTTCAGGGCTGGTATGATGTTCTATGGTATCAGTGGCCCAGGCCCCTATCATGTTGCTCCATGATGAAGATTTCCTTCACAGTCTAGGATGTTCACTCAAGCTTCAGCCATAAGTTCATATCTGATTCACCATGTAGTCAGCAAGGTTGAAGAGGAAAGTCTTCCTCTTTTAAAAGTCAACTTCTGAAAGTTGCACTTAACATTTCCAATGTCCATTCCTAGGGCTGAATTGGCTTCATTGCCACACATAATGGCCAGGGTCCTGCAAAGTGCAGTCTTAATTCTGGGTAACCAAGTGATCTGCTAAATATTAATGGAAGATAGAATAAACATGGGGTGGGGCAAGTAAATAACCTCTGCCATAACCCACTAGAGTCATTTACCCGTACATCTACCTGAGGAAGGGCTTCCCTGGTAGCTCAGACAGTAAAACGTCTGCCTACAATGTGGGAGACCCGGGTTCGATCCCTGGGTTGGGAAGATCCCCTGGAGAAGGAAATGGCAACCCACTCCAGTATTCATGCCCAGAAAATCCCATGGGCCGAGGAGCCTGGAGGGCTACAGTCCATGGGGTCGCAAAGAGTTGGACAAGACTGAGCGACTTCAGCTCACCTCAGCTACCTGAGGAACTTAAAACATAAGTTCTTGATTATATCTTCCAAAGCTCTTCAACAGTCCGCAAAGCTATATATGAAATAGGAAAGACTAATCAAATCACCCTCAAACACTGCTGGTCTTGAATATTAAATGAGATAATTCAGAATGGTTTTGAGTCCAACATATTCCACGACATAGATGCAGGCATAGAGTAGACAAACCACTGGCTCTAGGAAGGATTGGGGGTTTGCTAGGCAAGTAAGATTGGAGAAGGAAATGGCAACCCACTCCAGTGATCTTGCCTGGAGAATCCCAGGGACGGGGGAGCCTGGTGGGCTGCCATCCTATAGGGTCGCACAGAGTTGGACATGACTGAGGTGACTTAGCAGCAGCAGCAGCATCAGGCAAGCAAGAGAAAGTGGAAAAGGTATGGCAGAGTTGAAGGAATACAAAAGTGAGTGAACTATGGAGTCTAACATGGGTAAAGATGGAAGTAAGGGTATAAGCAGAGTGAGTAATTAGTCCCACTCCTCCAAGAATCAGATATAAATGAGATTAAAAGTACAAAAATATTATAGGGAGAATGCTTCTGTAAAAGAAAATAGGAATGGAGGCGGAGAGGACAAGGAGAACGGCCAGATCATAATGCAATCTATCTAACTCATGGGACAGAAGGTTGGGTGTAAGTACCCTTGATCGCCATGCAGTCTAAGGGAAGTTCAGCAAGCCATCAAAGACCATGAGCCAAAGTTGACAGAGGAGATGCATGTCTCCCAAGAATGGGTCTGCCTTAAAATGCCCACCAACTCAGAAACTGGCCTCGACAAAAGTGCAGCAATTCATTTCAGATGGCCAATGCAGCTGCTGGGGTCCTCTGTCAATTTGGTCCCTGTTACAGAAAGTCTGCAAGGGGCATTCTCGTAGCCACTACATTGAGAGACATTTTTTAAGTTATGTAACCAAGACTGTGTCTCAAGGTATTTCTGGAAATCATATATTAGAGGGAACAAACCAGATACACAGAAGGCAGAAATACTGACGTTAAGATTTAAGATGGAAAGCAGTCAGTGGCCAAGAGTGTGACCATGATGATAAATAGCTGACATAGGAAGGAGACAAGACCATAGGAGAAGGAAGACTCAAGAATAAAGAAGACAAGGGTGTTGAAAAGATCTTCCACATGGGTTATTGAACCCATCAAAACTGTGAATGGGGTAATCTAGAAAGAATGATCATAATCCAGATACTGAAATCTTCATAGAGTTAAGAAGTAACTTGGGGTCTCCAAATAACTGTGCAAGGGAGCAGTGGGTATTATAATCTGATGATATGAGTTTTAAAGCTGTAACTCTCTAGAGTCAGAAAGGGTGAAAAATTTGAAAACAACAATGAAGAGCAAGTAGTATATCTATACCATTTCCCAGACCACTGGTTCAAAGAGTATGGGAAAGGAAGCAGTCACCCAGAGGCAAAACATTACCATCTGTATTGAACCTCAGTTATGGCAAAAAAAAAAAAAAAAGTGAAAGGGACAGGAACAATGCTGAGCTTTAAAGGTAAGATACTTTTGCTTATGATAAATGTATTCTAGATGGCAGAAGAGTTTTAAGAAATGGAGGAAAGGGAGAAATGGGATTCCACTTAGAAGCTGCATGGAGCCATATGGGAAGGAAATCTAAGCAATAAATAATCCAGATAGGCTTTGAGTTTCTTGTGGTAAGTGCTATAAACAGGAATATGGGACTTGCTTCAGTTGATACTGTATTTGGCAGATTTCTGTAGAGAAGCCCCCCTCCAAACAGTCTAATTCTACTTTGGGTGAGATTAGGCTACCAAAATGTACCTACACTGTATTCTTGGACTGTATTCTTTAAACCTAATTAAATCACCTTTTTAGATCTTGTATTTGACTTTTTCTAAAGTTTGCTGCAACAGGAAACGATAACAGCCCGGTTTATCTAACTACTGAACTGCCATATTTCCTTCACTTCTCTTCTTTTCATGTGTTTGTCCATTAATCCCTGATCAAATACTATTCACTTCATCATGTCTTATTGCTCATGTTAGTTTAATTAGAACTAAATCTTGAGGCAGATTGGGAATCAAATCTCAATCATCAACCACTCTCTGAGGATCCCCTGATTAGTCCTGTTTTCTACCTGGTGACTTTTGGAACAACTAACATATGTAGTTCAAGTTCTTTCTATGTCTCCTAATATTCTGAAACTATCAGGAATATTCCCATTGGACTATCAGAATTATTTCAATGCATTGTATCAACCCTTCTCTACCTTCACAGAAGAAAGAAGTACGTGTCTGTACTATATAAACATAGACTTAAAAGAAACAGAATACCCACCTGCTGCTGCTAAGTCACGTCAGTCGTGTCCGACTCTGTGCGACCCCATAGATGGCAGCCCAACAGGCTCCTCTGTCCCTGGGATTCTCCCAGGGTACTGGAGTGGGTTGCCATTGCCTTCTCCAAATACCCACCTATGTCTCTGTAAATGATATGCATCACAATCCCAGAGGGAGTTATACACAGTAAAGGTATAAGATTCCTTTTCTTGAGGACTGAAAAATTCTTTTGTAAGTGTGTTCCTTCGATTTTATTCTTTTCAGCTACAAATCGCTAGTAGGCTGTTGTAAATGGATTCACCTCAAAATAAATATATGGCAAATTGCCTTCTGCTGTATCCAACAAAAGAGGTGCTAAGAGATAACAATACTCTCTGGGAAGAAGGTGAAAATGCATCTCTAAATCCATATTATGAGCTATACCAAATTGTAACAAACTGTTTGGGAAAGAAGGAAAACATCAAAGAGAAGTTATCAGAATAGGATGGTGTCAGATGTTGTATCTAGATTAGAAGATATCCACAGAAGATGAATAGATGAAGTTTCATTTCTATCTGATACAATTTCAAAGCGGTGAATTTCACTCTATTATAGACATCAAATGAGAAGCTCTTCTTAGGTACATTACTGGTTTCAAATCAATGTTGTTTTGACACTTCTGTGTATATGTACATATATACACATATGTTACACATACACACAAACATGCATGTATTTCTCTTTTAAAAGTATAACATTCGTGATTGGAATACATACCCAATTATCATTACTTCATTCTCCATCATACATTTTCTTCTTTCTCCATGACATAACTTTCCAGAAGGGACAAGAAAAATAAAATTTAAAATGCTATTGTCTGCTAAAGCTTCGTCGGATTTCACTTACATTTATATCAGTACCAGTATTTCTAGCTTTATTTCAGGAAATCACATGTTTCAAACAGCATTTCATCTTGTTCTAGACATAAAAAGACAGTTAGAATTAAGGTGGCAATGTCTACAAGAATAAGAAAAAGGACTGTGCCCTTTAAGAATACCTGCTTCATTGCCAAATTGATTATTTAAAACAAAGATAAGTCTGTGTTAAGGTGAATGATGTAGATTTGGCTATTCAAAATCCATTCATTTTGGTCACTCTCCTCATTAACTAGTCCTGCAAGCAATCCACACTGACCAGGGTTAAATTAATAAATCAACTAGGTTCCAATCTATTTTTTCATCAATATAGCCAAAAACACTATAAATGAAAAAATGAAAAGGAAAAAAATATTAGCCTTTGTTTTATTCCTGTTTGTTCTCACTTGTGATGAAGATCCTTGAAAGAAAGTTAGCTTGCTTTATCAAAAACAAAGTGGTTTAAAATCACACTTCATTTCATGTTCTTCAAAAGAAAGCAATATACAGTCTACATGGATTATTATCCTGCCCTTTACTAACCAAAGATACCCTGCATAACCCACCACTGCATCCAGAGTAAAACATCTCTCCAACATGAAACAGAAGAATGGCCTTAAGAAATCAAATGGAAATTGTTAATGTTAGAGGTACAAGTACTACAAATGCACTGGTTTGCTGGCTTTATTCTTAAACCACAGAAAAGAAATTTTTTGCAGAGTGCTTTCATATTTTTAATTGTGAAAACACACACACATATGCAAGAGTGCATACACACACCTTTCAAGTACTTCACTTGCTCAGAGTGAACATGGGCACTTTTCTACTCCCAAACACCGAGGGGATTTTCATGAAGCAAATTCTCAGCATGTCCACTTCCAGCCACCTTCTTTACATTAGTTCCAACGTATAAAAACTTGTCCCACAAACGTTTCGTGTGGCAGGCACTGGGAAAGGCCTTCGAGCCCACTAATGAATGTTTCCTGGGCTTTCCTTCCCTGTGCTGGGTGGGAGGAAGTGCACTTCAAGATCTTTCTTTTGCCTCCTGATGCAAACTGTAAGGACGGACAGTTTCACCATTTAGGCTCTGACCCTCAGTGATTCTCAAACCCATCTTAGTGCATAACACACCAAATGAAACAGGAATTCAGTATCAAAGGAATATTTTAATCGAATGTTCATCAGAAGATGGGAGAGAAGTTATACTACAGTCACAAAGGGAAAAAAAAGTTCTCACAGCACTATCCATCCCAGCTAACCCTACTTCTCCCCATCTCAGCTGATATATTCAAAATCCCCTAACTGATATACTCTACCCAGCAAAATCAAAACCCCAACAGCCTCCACTAAATAATAAAACCTCAGTGGCTAGCCAAACCCCAAAGAAATGTTATTTTCATCCCCCTCAAACCTTTCATTATCTGTCTACATTTATATATCATATCTATATATATGCTATATTTCTTCTTATTTGAATCCTTGCCACTGAACTAACGGTTCATGCAGTCTTTTCATCATATCATTTACTTGAGTAAATGTACCCATGACCATGCTTCCTTAATTTAGAAAAAGAATGTCACGCCTGGATTCTTGAAAGCACAGAGCACGTCCAAACTACACATAGTCTTGATTCTGCTTTGCCGCTCAGTCTTAAGGCGGCTTCAAAGCAGAAGTCCAAGCTGGGACACTGAAGTCAAACTGTTTGGTTGCATCACACAAACACACTGGGACTGCTTACAGACAACACCACAGAAGCCTGCAGAGCCTCCATCCGAATAATCTGCCATTGTTGTTTAGTCGGTAAATGTTCTCCAACTCTTTGTGACCCCATGGACTGTAGCCCACCAGGCTCCACTGCCCATGGGGTTTCCCAAGCAAGAATACTAGAGTGGGCTGCCATTTCCTTCTCCAGGGGATCTTTTCAACCCAGGGATCAAACCTGCATCTCCTTTATTGCAGGCAGGTTCTTTTCCACTGAGCCACAGGGAAGCCTATCCACACATTCTCTCTTATATAAACACACTCAGTCTTCAAACCACTCCCTTTCTAAATCCAAAACCCACCAGACATCCCCAGCAGCATGTTCAATAGCCTCTCTGTGTTTTCAGATACAGAGTAAGGAGACTCTTCCCTGTGGCTCAGTGATAAAAAACCCGCCTGCAACGCAGGAGATGTGGGATCTTGCCTGAGTCACGAAGAACCCTGGAGAAGGAAATGGCAACCCACTCCAGTATTCTTGACTGGGAAATCCCATGGACAGAGGAGCCTGGTGGACTATAGTCGATGTTGTTGCAGAGTCAGACAAGACTTAGCAACTAAACAACAACAAGAAGAAGGAGAAATAAAAGCTGCACAAGAGAATGACATAGGGCAGGGTGTGGTACTTACTTGCATACAAAAGCAATTTCTCCTCTCCTTTCCAAGGCTCACAAATGATTATACAAAACTGATAAAAAGTAGACAAGTGGTAGTTATAGGGTGAGGGGTAATATAATGTGGGGAAGTGAGAGGTACAAAGTATTGGATGTAAGATAGGCTCAAGGATATATTGTACACCATGAAGAACAAAGCCAATATTTTATAATATTGTAAATGGAAAATAATCTTTCAAATTGCATTTTAAAATGTTTCAATTTTGTAAAATAGATAAGACTTCAATAAGCATTCTTGCTGTTCTTGCTGTTGCAAATACTATTTCTATTTGTTCCTCGTCAACCATGAGAAAAGAGAGCCAAATCAAGATACTCTTTAAAAAAACAGACACTTGCGCTGCTCCAAGCAAAGTGGAGGGAAGAGGAACTCTCCTTGGCAAGGACGAGTTTTAATTGATGACGGCTGCAGCACTAATGAGACTGCCTCCCATCGATATGGCTCCTGCTCTTAAGTACCCCTCAGAGGGGCAGCCATAGAGCCAGACAGAAACGACCCATTCTGTTGCCAGAACCTCCCTTGTGGCGACGTCAATATCAGAGCAGCCCTGATCCTCTGCTTTTAAATCCATGTTGTCAGCTCATACCACATTTAGGGAATTAGGCTCTCCAGGGAAATTCCAGTTAACAGAAGAACTAGAGAGAAACCAAGTGTGGCTGTAAAAGGTGGCTCTTATGCTATATGGCCAGTGTGGATTATCAGCAAAGATTAGTGTCATGTAGCCATTTTTTCCAAGGCTTTAAAAAATAAAAATTTCAGTGGTAAATTTGACTGTTTAAAAATATTTCTGTATAGTTTCACTTTTTCATGAAATAAAAGTTTCAGTGGTAAATTTAACTGTTTAAAAACATTTCTGTATAGTTTCAATTTTTCATGTGAGCAAGATATTTTAAAGGCAGATACTCATTTCTGCAAAAGATATGAATAGCCTAAAAGATTTGAACTTGAGGAGAAGAGAATAAAATTAAGGGAATTCACCCCCAGGACACCTCAAACATCCAGATAACACCTTTTTTTGTTTCTCAACCATCTAGACTGGTTCTTTGAACTGCCCATTTTATTAAAAATAATAATAATAATAGTTGAAATTGATTGTGTACCTTGGGCCACAGTGTACCAAATACTATAGATGAGTTGCCTCATTTATTAGCCACAACCTTCTGGATAAGTACAATTGGAAATGAGGACACTGAGAGATAGAAAATAAAAGTAATATCCCAAAATTCACATAACTAGCTGCTGACTGAACTGGGATTCATCCCTTGCAGTCTGAGTCCTAAACCTATTCTTATAGTCATTAACTTTACTGCTTTCTTTTAATTTATCTGATCAAAAAGAGTTCATCAACAAAGTTCATATCTATTTAAAAGTAGAAGGTCAGTCATTTAGAAGCAAACTCTTTGCCATCTTTTTTCATATCTTCAAATTAAATCCAGACAAGTCAGTACATATTTCAATATCATACAATTTTACTGCATTTTTTTAATATCACAGTTCCTCTTCACTTTCCAATATCCACCATCAAGACCTATCAATTTTACCTCCAAAAATAATCCTGAATTAGTCCACTATTCTCCAAATCCTCTACCATCTCTCCTGAATTCTGCAATAACCTCCAAATTTATGTTCTTCTTTCCACTTTTACATCCCATCCTTAAAATAGTACCTAATAGTATGATTTCTGTAAAATGTAAATCACATTATGTTCCTCTTATGCTGACTTTAAACTAGAAACAAAGGTTGAAACATTTTTCTAAGTAGTCTATTCATCTTTGCTCCTCTGCATGCCTTTTTGCTTGTATGTTTTTTTAAAAAACTCATAGACTTAGAGAACTACAAATTCCACTTCGTTTTCACACCACTTGAAAAGCAACTTTTCATCACCTCAATGGGAAGAGTGCACAGATTCTCAACAAATCACAATCAATAAGAAGTTTTCTGGATAGGTTAGACATGTGTATACATCTTTGGTTACCTATGTCAGCAATTTTTTTCTTTGCCTAGTGGACCAATTTCTGGGCAAATTTGTTGTGTGTCCAAAGATTGGAAGGTAACTATATTTTGTATGCCAAAAATAAAGAAAAAGACTATGCTAAAGCATGAAATATTATTGGAAGAGAGCTTAATTTAAAAAAAAATGTAACACAGACCAGTCAAATACCCAAACTTCAAGGTCTAATGAGTTTCCTGTGGAAAAACCACCAGTTGGCAAATTCTGCCTCAATGATCATTGACTCCTGTATAAGACTTTTCTGGGTTTCTGCTTAATGCATTGTTTATTGATTTCCTATTATGTGTACAACAAAAATTGAATAATGTTGAAATATGGTCCCTGCTGTTTAACTGATTAGTCTATCAAATTATACACACTTATAATCAACTCTTGGCTCAAATATCTCTTCCTCATAGGTACAAGGTCCCAATTGAATTCAATGTTTTCATACATCAAGAATTTCTTCAATATGGAATTTAAAAAGATGGTGACGATAACCCTATACGCAAAACGGAAAAGAGACGCAGATGTATAGAACAGACTTTGGGCCCCTGTGGGATGTTCTGAGAGAGTAGCGTTGAGACGGGTATACTATCAAGGGTGGGGCGGATCGCCGGCCCAGGTTGGATGCAAGGGATGGGTGCTCGGGGATGGTGCACTGGGAAGACCCGGAGGGATGGGATGGGGGAGGGGGGTGGGAGGGGGGTTCGGGATGGGGAGCACATGTGGATCCATGGCTGGTTCATGTCGATGTATGGCAAAAATCACTGCAATATTGTAAGGTAATTAGCCTCCAACTAATAAAGGTGAATGGGAAAAAAAAAAGAATTTCTTCACAGTGATGCTATATTTTTGTATATCCAGTATCTTTTCACTAAAGAAAACCAAAATACAAACACTATGATTAATTTATCCTATATTTCCAATACTTTGCAATTAATTTTAGATAGAATGCAGTACAATAATCGACATAAACAGTGAAAGGTTATAAACTGAAACACAAAAACCAAAAGGAAGAACTCCAGACCTGATTCCAAGGTCCTGACTCAGTCAAAACTCTGTCAAACTTTGTGAACAGGTGCAAATGACAGGCTCATGCCCTCAAGAAATAAGAGTGGTTCAAAGTCCTAAATCCAGCTAGGAGCTGCAATATCATCTATTGGTTATCCATTGTATTACCTGACTTTATAAGATTAACCTGAACAGAATTTAAGTTTCAACAATGATTTAAAGGAAAACTGAATGATATCTTAAAAACACTAATGTCAGAAATACTGGAAGGTGGATAGTGCCTTTTCTTCACTAAGGGATGTATTGAGTGTCTACTGTGTACCCTGATTTTAGTAGGCACCCTGACTAGTTTTTCTTTAACTAAACTTTTGAACACCACTTACTTAAGATACACCCATGTAGGCAAATATCTACCAAAGAGAAATGTGCAATATAATAAATGACATCAGTTTAATAAAACTTTATATCACGCTACAAAGAATGACTCAACTGCCTTTTATTTTATTTAATAAAAATTTGCCATATGCAGTAGAGTACAGTGAGGTGGAGACACCAAGACCTTTTTTTAAATGTAAGAAAATACAGTGTCTGTTACCTTTACCTTTTATGAGTTGCCTGTTCTCGTGTATTTGGCAAGACAAATAGAATTACATACTGTGAGTGACTCAGAACAGAGCTTCACTATCAATCATCCCCCTGGCTCTGCACAAACTCTGTAGGGCATTCAGGACATTTTTCTGCCTATGAATATTTTAGACAAGAAGAATCCCTGAAAGCTTCCTGATGGATTAATACAAGAGAGGAGGACGTTTTCATGTTTTATAGCTATTTGCCAAAGTACTACAGCCATTACTGCACTCCAATGAAAAGATGCCTCTTTAAACAGAAAGAAGCAGTCCTGTGGAAGAGTTCTGGCTCCTTTATCATAAACTGATTTCAAAGTAATGATATATAATATATAAATATTGCATGCAATCCTCAGCAGAAAATGAAATGCTGCACTGGTGCCCATACCTTTACACCTAGCAATAATTGTGGAGTGGAAAAAAAGAAGGGAGAAAATATATGCCAGCTATTTAAGAAAAGAAGTTTGCTCGCATTCCTCTTTAGCTATGCCAATGAAATAACAAGCAATTTCTTGGCTTCTCTATTATTTTATTGTGGGATTCACACCCATGAATAAGCAGCAGAGTACCATTCTCAAGAGCAATTCACAACTTCTCAAATAAAGCGTATACTTTTTTTAAAGGTAACAGGAAATTTAGAAACCACAGAAAAACAAGGAAAAGAATTACTTGTGAACCCACTACTATTGATATTTAAAGTATTTCCTTTCAGATTTCTATATGTAATATTCCATATCTTGTTTTCACTAATATTTAAACATTTTTCCAAACTATTATAAAATTTTCATAAATGTTTAAATGGCTATATAACATTCCATTAAGAATATATAACAAAGTTGATTTAACATTTGTCCATGCTGGGAAAGATTGAAGGTGGGAGGAGCAGGGGATGACAAAGGATGAGATGGCTGGATGCCATCACTGACTCAATGGACATTGTTTGAGTAAACTCTGGGAGTTGCTGATGGACAGGGAGGCCTGGCGTGCTGCAGTCCATGGGATCACAAAGAGTCAGACACGACTGAGCGACAAGGAGCCAAATTTTTACTCATAAGTATCATTATTTCACATCACTCTTCATATATATTTCAATTTTTTAATTACTTTTTAATTTCTAAATTAAGCAATGTATCTTCCATCTAGAAATGGTGGAATAAACACACCCACGTTCTCAACAATGGAAGAGGAACAGGTTTTGTTGTTGGTATTGCTGTTTTATCTTTTCTTACTAAGTACAGTATAGAGAAAGTTCATATATAACAAGAGAATAAACTTGTAGCTACCAATTATAACATGCTTTACCATTTATTAACATTCTCACAACTGCACTGGGATATATAATTATCTAACTTTTTAAAATTAATAAATTGTAGAAAAAAATAATACAGACATTTTACACTCAGAATACACCAGAATGAGAACACTAAGTAACTCTTGAAAAATTAATTTTTACTTCTTGCCAATAATTGAAATAGAATTCTTTCAGTCGAGACAGATCCTAAACTTACAGAAAAAAAAAAGCAGTTCATGATAAAAGACAAAGAGCAAAGAAAAAGCTATCAGAACAAGCTTCAAGTTTTAGCATGAAGAATTGAATCAGTCAGAGTTCAACCAGAAAATAGACCCACCATGAGTTTGGGCTAAGAAATTTATTATAAGAGTTAGATCTAACACAATAAGAGGAAAAGCTGGGCAAAGGAGGTTCAAGAAGAAAGTTGGAGGATCAGAGTGAGAGTGACCAGCCAGCCAGGCAATGTGAAAAGCCAAGCACATCCAACCACTAAAATGGGACTTGAAAGGACTTTGCAGCTACTGAAACAAAGTAGGACTTTATGGTCCTGGCTCCCACGTGTCCTCTGTCTGCCTGTTGTCTGTGGGAAACTTTAGCCAAAGAATAAGTTTAATCAGACAAGTGAGAAAATGCAGAAACAGAGGAAAACTGTCAAAGGAGACCAAATAATAATAATTTAGTCATTAAGCATAGTCAAGAGTCTTTAATTCCTTCTCAAGGGCTATAAGTAGTATTCTGAGTCATATCTCTTGAGCTGTTTATACTAAAACTACACCAGCTGGAGAAGTTACCTACATGATGCCCAGACTCTAGCCATGATATAAGCTGCCTCAATTCTGTAGAACTGACCTCAAGACATGGAAACAAATTGACACTGGAACTAAAGATTAACTGTACATAAAACAACCAAGATGACACTGTAAGATCTCCCATGACCAATTTCAAGATGACTGTTAGAGTTGACTGTGTTATTTCTGCATGTAGTCTTCTCCTTCTGTTTATAAAGCTCTCACCCACTGATTTTCATTGGGGGAAGTCAGCCTTTGGACAGATGTCCACTTTCTCTCTAGCTGCCAGCATTCAAAATAAAGCAAACTTTTCTATCCACCAACCTTCTTTTCCTTTCCTGACCTCTTCATCGGGTTTTGAACGGCAAGCAACTGAACCCCTACCTTGCAGTAACACTACCTCTGTGAGTCCACCACAGAGAGTTGGGAGTGGGCTTGGAGTCACTGTAGGTCAATAACTAGAAGAAAAGCTGATGCAGACCAAGAGCCAGCTGGAACTTGCCAGCACCCACAGGTGCATCTGCATCTTTCGGTCACTGCATCTAACCACGTTGACTTACGGGATGGTTACTGCTTCACTTCTGCCTTCCAGAAATTATATAAAGTCCTCTTTTGGCCAACGCTAACTTAGGGAAGAACATTATAATACATGGAGTTCTGGCATAAGTGACACTCTACAAACCACCACAAGAGTCTGGTGTAAATGGACAGGTAACCAGCATTATAACATGGCATGCCTCGTCTTTCTAACAATGGTTCTTGTCATCATAGAAAGAAAAAACTCAAGCATCAAGGAAAACTGTAACACTGAGGGCAGAAAAAAACAAAAGTCTACTTTTTACACTAAAACATGAAAGGTATAATGGGAATAAGCAAGTACAGCTGTTTGATTTGCATGTCTAATGGAGAAATGATCTAGTAAAATTATCTTCTCAAGTTAATAAGGAATTGCTTCCTCATTAATCATCACTGTCATTAAGCAAGATTCAACTAGAATCTTTGCTGCTCATCTATTACAGCTTATGAAGGTAATATTTTTCCATTTATTTTCTCAAATTTTTGAAGGGAAAAATAAAACTTAGAAGGTCCAAAACATAAAAAGAAGGCAAGAGAAGTGCTAAATGATCGCACTCCATCAATCTGAATGGGACTGATGGAATGTGAAATAAGTTCTAGGGCAAAATTCACCATGGAACAGTAGGAAATGTCAAATATTATTTATTTGTTTAGCATTATAAAGCACAGGTAGAAAAGGAGAAATGGAAAAAATGTTTTCCTTAAATAAAATGTCTAAACCATTTTGGGCACTGAAATGTGTCCTATGTCCCTCAAATAAGAAATGTAAAGACATTGCTGTTTTGAAAAAAATAAATATTTTTCTGAAAACCAAAGTATAATAGTAAATATGGACTATTACAGAAAAAATAGCTTACAAAAACAAATTAAAATGACATATGATAATCTAGTAATAGACTGTCTAAATGATCAAAATGAACAAGAAAATCTTTACCTGCACTATTTTAATTAACTGTTAAAGATTTTTTTAATTCAAAATAAATTATTATTTCAGAACTGCTACATAAGCTGCTAAGCACACAAAGATGAGTAAGATGTATGTAAGGGGAAATTTGCTGTTTATGTTAGCCTTGCAAAATCTAAACCTCTTTCTAGTTTGTGCTCAGGGTCTCTGTTATCTTGGTGGCAGTTCAAAAGCTTCCTAGCCTACAGGAGCTGAAAATGTTAGCTTTTTCATTCTTGCATGTTCCTAGTCATTCTTGCAAATAAAGAATAATCTTATGAGTGAGGCTCTGGCAATCAAATGCAACCATACATGACTCTGACTCACTCACACTGTCTGCAGATGGAGGCTGCAAGGTCAGGGCACAGAGAAGTCTATTGAAAAGTCGAGCAACAGTACAAGTATAATTGGTGTTCTGTCATGGTTTCCTCATTGGACCAGTTCTGATACAGGATTTGGAGCTTTGTTTCTAGAAACATTTTTCCATACCCAGAGGTCTAGCCTTCCATTAAACCTGACAGGTATCCAATATTTTTTCAATAAACCCCAACTTCATTGGCATATCTGCTGCCTGAAAATAAGAACTTTGAGTGATGGGCATGTTTCCTAGCCTCAGAGCTCAGCCTGAAAACAGAATCCATAAAAAAGGCATATGCATGATATATCTAATTAACAATCAACATTTCCATTGTGAGGTCTCAAAGCCACTTCAAACTTGTTGTTATCCTTTAGTTGCTAAGTCATGTCCAACTTTTTTGCGACCCCATGGACTGCAGCCTGCCAGGCTCCTCTGTTCATGGGATTTCCCAGGCAACAATACTGGAGTATGTTGCCATTACTTCCTCCAGGGGATCTTCCCCATCCAGGGATTGAACCAGGATCTCCTGCATTGCAGGCAGATTTCTTTGCCGCTGAGCCACTGGGAAAGATCCATTTCAAAAAAGCTCCATTTGGACATTTTAGAATGTCCAAAACTTGAACACAAACTGGGCCCTCTGTCACTTTTCTCTGAGTCAGTGATTGGTATCATTCTTCTGATTGTTCATGGCAAAAAAAAAAAAAAAAAAACAGTAAAACTTCTTGAAACTGCCCTCTGCCTCATTCTCAATATCTAATACATCATCAAGTCCTATCAATCTCATCTCTTAAACATCTCTCTAATCATTTACTACTCTGCAGTATAATCACCATCCTCAAAGGCTCAAGCTTCCACGCTGTCTCACGGGACTGGCTTCATCAGCTACACTTCTAAGTTACTGATGACCACATTATGGCTTCCTTCCAAAGTAGTTTTCACAAAGTGATCTTTTTAAAACTCATATAAAGCCATATGATTCACTTATTCCAACTTCTCAAAGCTTTCTCAAGGTTCAGATACTCTAACCCCTGCATGTCTTCCCACTCTCATTTCTGGCCACTTTCTGCCCCTAGTATTTGCAGTCCAAAAACACTAGCCTTCTTTCCTGTTCTCATTGCTCCCGACGCTTCTCCATGTTTTGTATCATTACATTCTACTCATCCTTCAAATTTTAGTTCAAATATCACAACCTAAAGTTGAAGACTTCATCAAAGTCTTCGATGAATGTTGGACTATATCTGATCTTCTTGTTAAAAGCAATCGAAGCTCCCTGTATTTTTATTTATAACATTTATCACAGTTTGCAATTTACAACATAGTATCTATACTTAACAATGCTGTATTGTACACTAACAAAATTTGTTAAGAGAACTCAAGTTAAGGGGTCTGACCACAAAAAAGTATGGGGATAACAGGAAACTTCTGGATGTGGAACTCAAGTTAAGGGGTCTTACCACAAAAAAGTATGGGGATAACAGGAGACTTTTGGATGTGATGGATATGTTTATTACCTTAATTGTGATAATGGTTCATGAATGTACGCATGTGTTCAAACCAATTAAATCCTACACATTAAATACGTGCCATTTTTTTATGTATCAACTATAATTCAACATTGTTGTTAAAAAAATTTTTAATACAGACCTACTGCCATTGATGTGTTGATCAATATTTTAAAAATTCCTCTTGAGGGGGTGTATGTGTCTTATAATTTTAAATAAATTTAAACTATTTAAATTACTTTATTAAAATGATTTAAAAATTTTTTACAATTAAAAAATAAACTATAATGCTCTTTATTATAAATTTTATGTAGTCTGTTGATTTTCACAGAATGCTTTTGTTGTTTTTTGCTGAACTCTTATATCCACAGCCAACCTATAATTGCAATTAACAAACTAGTGTAGTTCCAAAAGAAATGCTGATTGATGTTTCCCTTTACATTAACAAGTAAGATAAAATAATGAAGCATTTCATAACTCCACTCATTCATCAATGATATAAAGGACTTTTTAATAGCTTTTAATACTGGAAGAGTACTTCTTTTTTGTTCTATTCACCATTTAATGACTACAAATACAGCATACTTTCACATTTAATCACATTATTAATATTTTCTGTATTACCATCTTAAGTCTAGGTAATCAAAACAATAAATCAAGCTCTGTTTTATAGAATTTGCCAATTTCTATGGGAAAATACTCCCACAGTGACCAACTGCAAACTACCAGCAAGATGTCACTAACACAGAGTAGGGAATGATATACACACAGTATCACGCTTCTATCTCATATGTCCACCATGATAATACAACAGACAGAGATAACCCTAACAGCACAGATAATAGAAAAAGGTAGCAAAATAACTAGGAAAGATACATCTTGAATATTTATTATCTTTGGTTTTCAAGGTAATAACATATTTAATTGTAAACTTGTATAAGTTAATTTTGAACTTTATATATCTTAATGTGAAAAAGGTGAACCATTTTCTCTGTGCACATCACTGATGTTATTTTGGAAATATTAAGGCAACTTTTGAAAGTATTACACATAATTTTTTATAATGACTCCATGTAATAACTGACTTACAATGCTTCTTGAAACTTTAACAACTTGTTCTTGCAAGCCAGTAAAAGCTAACCTCAGATGTTGTAGGCACTACCAGCATGGTGCAGCTGTGTACTTCCTCTCTTGGTTGGAATGACAATGCTATATCTCTCTATTTCCTTTATATAACTCTAAACTAGTATCAATATTGGTATTTTACTGTGTGTATTCATAATTCAAAAAACTCACCGTAAGTAAAACAATTTTAACTTATTTCAAATATTTAATATACTTTTTAAATAAAATATCACTAAAAATATGTTGGTTAAATATAAACTCCAATATACAGTCTCATTCTAATAAAAATTATGAGCAAACAAACTATTACAAGTAAAATAATTAATCAAAAATAACAAAGACTGCAACATTAATGTGAATAAGTTTTAATTATATACAATGTTATTTAGTTTAAAAAACAAAGTGTTATTTAGTTTAAAAAAGAAATTGTGTCAATAGTAGAATTGTTAGTCATAGATATATTTTTGTATAAAGTTTTCCATCTGCTATAAAAGTTCTCTCTGACTCAGCTCTGGCCAGAAAAATGTTAAAGAGATGGTTATAAGCTATCTTCAAATATTTTACCCTGATTCCTTTATCTTCAAAGAATTTCATCATTTTTCAAGTTGGTAAAAATATTGGTAACTTTGGAGAGCTCTATTTGAACAGCTCTTAGCTTTCTTGCAGGGACTACATTTCATAGCAAATTATAGTTTCTGATTCAAAGAAAGCATTTCACATTTTGTGTCATCATCTTTAATTTCAAAATATGTAGATGAATATTCCAGGACTAAGACACTGATAGAAACTTCAGTGCCCTCATGTTCATATCCTACTTGTTTGGAAAACTTTAAACTGAGTAAGACTTAGTCTTGCAAAGAAAGTTTTGCTTTGTCAAACTATTTGCATCTCCTCCTGAGGACTGAGACAGTCTAAAAAAAAAATGTTTTTTCCAAAATAATGTGCCTTTGTTCAATTACATTTTTGCTACTATGTATATTACTTTGGGCAGAAAAACCCAGCAAGATGGTAGGCACTGGAGAGGTGGCTGCACAGCACTGGAGCAACTTAGAGGAGATATCCCACGTCCAAGGGCAAGGAGGAGCCCCAACAAGATGCTAAAAGGGGTGAAATCACACTTAGAATCAAACCCCACACCCAACAGAAATGCTCAGAGGGCTCAAACAAAACTTGCATGCACCAGGACCCAGAGACCCCACAGAGACTGAGCCAGAACTGTGTTTGAGTGTCTCCTGCAGAGGTGCAGGTCAGCAGCGGACTGCTGCAGGGACAGGGGATTGGGGTACAGCAGACCTGGGTATGGCATAAGCTCTCTTAGAGGAGGTCACCATTAACCCCCCCACAGAGTCACCAGAACTCACACAGGCCTGGGAAATAGGCTCTTGGAGGGCACAAACAAAACCTTGTGGGCACCAGGACACTAGAAAAAGGCTGCCTGTGAGTGTCCAGGAGTCTCTGGAGGAAGCGTGGGTCAGCGGTGGCCTGCTACAGGGTCGGGGGCACTGAGCACAGCAATGCGTGCTCAGGACCTTCTGGAAGACTTTGCCATCATCTTCACTACCTCCACCATACTTTGGCCTCAGGACAAACAACAGGGAGGAAACACAGCCCCGCCCATCAACATGGAACTGGATTAAAGATTTACTGAGCATGGCCCCGCTCATCAGAAAAAGACCCAGATTCCCCCCTCAGTCATTCTCTGCCATCAGGAAGCTTCCATAAGCCTCTTATCCTTTTCCATCAGAGGGCAGACAGAATAAAAACCACAATCACAGAAAACTAACCAATCTGATCACATGGACCACAGCCTTGTCTAACCCAATGAAATTATGAGCCAGACCACCCGAGACGGATGGGTCATGGTGGAGAGTTCTGACAAAATGTGGTACACTGGAGAAGGGAAAGGCAAACCACTTCAATATTCTTGCCTTGAGAATCCCATGAACCTCATGAAAAGGCAAGAAGATAGGACACTGAAACATGAACTCCCCAGGTCAGTAGGTGCCCAGTATGCTACTGGAGATCAGTGGAGAAATAACTCCAGAAAGAATGAAGAGACGGAGCCAAAGCAAAAACAACACCCAGTTGTGGATGTGACTGGTGATGGAAGTAAAGTCCAATGGTATAAAGAGCAATATTGCATAGGAACCTGGAATGTTAGGTCCATGATCTAGGAAAATTGGAAGTGGTCAAATAGGAGATGGCAAGAGTGAACATCGACATTTTAGGAATCAGTGAACTAAAATGGCCTGGAATGAGTGAATTTAACTCAGATGACTATTGTATCTACTACTGTGGGCAAGAATCCCTTAGAAGAAATGGAGTAGCCATCATAGTCAACAAAAGAATCTGAAATGCAGTACTTGAATGCAATCTCAAAAATGGCAGAATGGTCTCTGTTCGTTTCCAAGGCAAACCATTCAAGATCACAGTAACCCAAGTCTATGCCCAAACCAGTAATGCTGAAGAAGCTGAAGTTGAACGGTTCTATGAAGACTTACAAGACCTTATAGAACTAACACTCAAAAAAGATGTCCTTTTCATTATAGGGGACAGGAATGCAAAAGTAGGAAATTAAGAAATACCTGGAGTAACAGGCAAGTTTGGCCTGGGAGTACAGAATGAAGCAGGGCAAAAGGTAATAGAGTTTTGCCAAGAGAACGCACTGGTCATAGCAAACACCCTCTTCCAACAACACAAGAGAAGACTCCACACATGGACATCACCAGATGGTCAATAGGGAAATCAGATTGATTATATTCATTGCAGCCAAAGATGGAGAAGCTCTATACAGTCAACAAAAACAAGATCGGGAGCTGACTGTGGCTCAGATCATGAACTCCTTATTGAAAAATTCAGACTTAAATTGAAGAAAGTAGAGGAAACCACTAAACCATTCAGGTATGACTTAAATCAAATCCCTTATGATTATACAGTGGAAATGACAAATAGATTCAAGGGGTTAGATCTGATAGAGAGAGTGCCTGAAGAACTATAGATGGAGGATCGTGACATTGTACAGGAGGCAGATATCAAGACCACCACAAGAAAAAGAAATGCAAAAAGACAAAATGGTTCTCTGAGGAGACCTTACAAATAGCTATGCAAAAAAAAAAAAAAGATGCTAAAGGCAAAGGAGAAAAAGAAAGATATACCCATTTGAATGCAGAGTTCCAAAGAATAGCAAAGAAAGATAAGAAAGCTTTAGGGAAACAATAGAATGGGAAAGACTAGAGAGCTCTTAAAAAAATTAGAGATACCAAGGGAACATTTCATGCAAAGATGGGCTCAATAAAGGACAGAAATGGTATGGACCTAACAGAAGCAGAAGATATTAAGAAGAGGTGGCAAGAATACACAGAAGAACTATACAAAAAAGATCTTCACGGCTCAGATAATCACGATGGTGTGATCACTCACCTAGAGCCAGACATCCTGGTATGAGAAGTCAAGTGGGCCTTAGGAAGCATCACTAAGAACAAAGTTAATGGAGGTGATGGAATTCCAGCTGAGCTATTTCAAACCCTAAAAGATGATGCTGTGAAAGTGCTGCACTCAATATGCCAGCAAATTTGGAAAACTCAGCTGTGGCCACAGGACTGGAAAAGGTCAGTTTTCATTCCAATCCCAAAAAAAGGCAATGCCAAAGAATGTTCAAACTACCACACAATTGCACTCATCTCACACGCTAGCAAAGTAATGCTCAAAGTTCTCCAAGACATGCTTTCACAGTAACTTCCAGATACATGAACTTCCAGATGTTCAAGCTGGTTTTAGAAAAGGCAGAGGAACCAGAGATCAAATTGCCAACATTCATTGGATCACTGAAAAAGCAAGAGAGTTCCAGAAAAAAAATTATACTTCTGCTTTTTTGACTATGCCAGTCTTTGACTGTGTGGATCACAACAAACTGGAAAATTCTTAAAGAGATGGGAATACCAGACCACCTGATCTGCCTCCTGTGAAATCTGTATGCAGGTCAAGAAGCAACAGTTAGAACTGAACATGGAACAACAGATTGGTTTCAAATTGGGAAAGGAACAAGTCATATCTGTATACTGTCACCCTGCTTATTTAACTTATATGCAGAGTACATCATGAGAAATGCCAGGCTGGATGAAGCACAAGCTAGAATCAAGATTCCCGGGAGAAATATCAGTAACCCCAGATATGCAGATGACACTACGCTTATGGAAGAAAGCAAAGAAGAACTGAAGAGCCTCTTAACAAAAGTGAAATAGGAGAGTGAAAAAGCTGACTTAAACTCAACATTCAGAAAACTAAGACATAGCATCTGGTCCCATCACTTCATGGCAAATAGATGGGGAAACAGTGGAAACAATGACAGACTTTATTTTGGGGGGCTCCAAAATCACTGCAGATGGTGACTGCAGCCATGAAATTAAAAGATGATTGCTCTTTGGAAGAAAAGTTATGACTAAACTAGACAGCATATTAAAAAACAGAGACATTACTTTGCCAACAAAGGTCGTCTGTCAAAGCTCTGGTTTTTCCAGCAGTCATATATGGATGTGAGAGTTGGACTATAAATAAAGCTGAGCACCAAAGAATTGATGCTTTTGAACTGTGGTGTTGGAGAAGACTCTTGAGAGTCCCTTGGACTGCAAGGAGATCCTGCCAGTCCATCCTAATGGAAATCAATCCTAATAATCATTGAGGGGACTGATGTTGAAGCTGAAACTCTAATACTTTGGCCATATGGTGTGAAGAACTGACTCATTTGAAAAGACCCGGATGCTGGGAAAGATTGAAGGCAGGAGGAGAAGGGAACGACAGAGGATGAGATGGTTGGCTAGCATCACCGACTCAATGAACATGAGTTTGAGTAGGCTCCGGGAGTTGGTGATGGACAGGGAAGCCTGGCGGGCTGCAGTCCAAGGGGTCGCAATGAGTCAGACTTGACTGAGCAACTGAACTGAACTGATATCACTTTGGGCTTTAAATAAAGGTGGTCGGGGGGAAGGGTTATTTAACAAATTTTTCTTCTATACCATGAATTGCGTATCTTGTTTTATTGACTATGATGTCAAAACATAACTGTTGCATGTCAGTTATGTCTCAATAAAGATGGAAATAAAATTAAATGAGAAGCACTTTAGAAAATAAAATGTCATATTTTATTATATTTTAACTACCATATTTTATATTATTTTTAAATACCATAAGATACTATATCCCTCTGACAGCTATAGTTGTTACGCCTTTTTCGATATAGTCTATTTCAATGTAAGCACTATCCAGAACTACCATCCCTGATGTAGTGGGTGTAGTCAGAACTTCAATATGTCCCTCCCAATTGTAGATACCCTGAGAGTCGCTCTGGAAATGCTACCTCTGAACAGCTGCTATGACCTGGACAGCACTCTAAGCTCTGATATCTCTCCAGCTAAACTAGAAAGGATAGCCTTAGCTTGCCTGATGACTTAAATTGTGTCTGATCTGGCCAATGTACAACATTTGGGGTTTGTTTGATTGTTTTATTGATGGCCAATGGGACAGGGAAGGAGAGATGCAGGAGACAAGCTGCTGAGAATGGTATTAGGGTAAAAAAGAGGAGGCAAGAAAGGGAAGATAAAGGAATTGGGAAAACTGCCAATAAGTTTGAACAAGTTATTGATCAATACTTGAAATAATAGTATCCCACCAACAAAATATGTCAGTCTCTCAGTACTTAATATTAGCTTAACATACAGGGCATTAATTCTTTTTAAATACAGTGTAACCAACATCACTACTGGCTCAGTGACTTTGATAATACTGATACTTAGCAAAGAACAATGTCCCCAAACTAAAAAAATATATAATCTTGTTCTGGCATTAGGGAACTGCATGTTAAAAGAGCTAGAAAAGAGAATAGGTATAGAGAGAAACACTTTCTTTAATTATCCTTTCATAATTTGCTCCCTCCCCCCCCCACACACACACACAAAAAAAACACTAAAAAAGTCAATTGGCAATTTCAACAATAGGGAGATAAACTTGCTGTTTGATATGTTTAAGTGACTTTGATATAAGTATACTGCAGATATATAAGGAGGGTCCCTCAGGATGGTGACATAGATCGTTCTGGACATCACTCCTCCGCATAAGAAGATGGACTAGAACTATCCATCCAGAAGCTGGGGGTGAGGCTGAAGCACCCCTCTGGACAACAGAGGAGGAGAAGGACTGCATTAGAAGAGCAGGCATCTCATTTCATCTTCTCCTGCGCTCAGATTGGCATTTATACTGTCACCTCCCCTGGTTCTCAAGTCTTCAGACTCAGACCAAATTACACCACCAGCTTTCCTGGGTCACCAGCTGGCAGACTGTAGAACCTGGGACTTTTGAGAACATGAGCCAGTTCTTCATAATAACTCATATATATGATACATGGTTCTGCTCCTCTGAGGAAATCTGACTAATAGAGTTGTCTATAGGGGAAGGAAGGGAAAAAGCAAAAGAGAATAAGGATAAAGCTAGAATTTTCAGAGTATATCTTGCTTTGTGTATTTGATGTTGGGAATATATACATAATTATATATTCACATAATCATAAAATTTTAAAAAATTTGAAGCAATCCCTAAAAAAGCAAAAGCAAAAAAGTGAATAAACTAAACAATATAAAGGTTAGTAGCATAACTGCACACACCATTATCTCAAGTGTTTTTTAAACTACAGTAATTTGGCCCAACATGTCTGGTGGAATATAATATAAGCTGCAAATAAATTTTAAAAAGCTGCAAAAAAATTCTTAAACTGTTTTCAGCAATCATACCATTGGAAGTGATGTTGTTATTGCTACACTGAGTGTATTATGAAAAAAAGAAAATGAATAATTCTATTGGCTTTGGTGAAAATAAGAATTTTTAGCAGAATACAGAGAGACAAATGTAAGATTTAAAAGGTTAAGTAAAATCTCTCTGTTCTTTAATTTGAATTGAAATTATCAATATGAAATCATGATATATTTTATCTTTATTTTTAACACACACATTTCTTAGCTCTGTTCACTAAAAAGGCAGTAGCATGCTTAATACACAGTTTGTACTTCTAAGTGTCATTTTCCACTAAAGAAGTAATACTCCTTGGACAAAGAGAGGATTCTAAAATGGGGGGGGGGGGGGAAGTATACAAGATGACTCTATAAAAGATATTGTCAAACCAGAAACCAAAAAATCTATCAAAGAATACTGAGGACAGATAGAAAGGATTCAAGAATTAGGAATGCTTTTCTAGCCAAAATATGGGCAATCTGAGAATCAACAAGCATAATAACTGCAATGTATTGAAAAATCAAAAATGCCAAAATTCATGAATATATAATGATACTTTTAAAAAATTATTGCACACTTTAGAAAATACTAGGGAGTCAGGTCATTATTTTGAAAACATATATATCCTGACTTTCTTGCATGAATGCAGGATATTTGAGGGTAATTAAATAGTTGATTAGGGAAAGTTTCTATTTACAGAAATATTTCAGGTAATAAATTATTAAAGGAAATTAAAACATCATCATTTTTCAATTCCCAATAAAACAACATATTCAAGCAGTGATCACCAACTCCATTGCTAACATCAACAAAAGAGAAACAACCAGATATCCTGTGCCCTCTATGACTTTCCTTTGAAATTTTCTTAGAAAAAAGAAAATCAAACTGAATCCAGTCAAGACTTAAAATCTAATTACTTATTTATAAAACATGAGGGAGAAAGAGAAACCTATTAAAGAAAACCATGAGATGCAATTGGCAAAGTCCAAATTATAAGAAAATGTGCAGAATAAATTGCAATTGAGAAATTAAAAAGAGAAAGATGTGGAAACTCAAATTAAACTAGATTTCAGATGAATATTTGCAACTGCTTGCTATGGTGAACCCTATTTAGATCCCTATTTGAACAAAAATAAAATTATGAGACCATCAGGAATATTTAAACATGGACTGGATATTTCATGACATTAGGTAAATTTTTAGGAGAGATCATGGCATTGTGATTACATTTTAAGAATATCATTCAGAAACAAATACTGAAATGGCTATTTAAGAAATAATATAAACTGAGGAATATTAATAGGTGAAAGAGATTGACCATTTTTTTTTACCATTGTAATCACTGTTAAAGTCATGCCTGTCACAGGAGAACTCACTATACTGGTTTCAAAAACATATATGTTTGAAATGTTTCATAACAAGAAGTTTTTTAAAGTATGATATTTTTAGAAACTAAAAATCTAGAGATCTTCAATAAAATATTAGCAAATTTCATTGTATAACTAAAAATACTAGAGCTCTACGCACTCTAAGAAATAGATATGGGAAGACTGAAGATGCTATTTCTTAGAGTGCGTAGAGCTCTAGTATTTTTAGAGCTGGTTTACAAACCAGCCCAGGGATTTTAAAAACTGAAAGGAATAAATTAAACTTTATCATTCTACAAAAAGTAAGAAAGTTAGAAAAAAATTAAGAGAGGTAAACAGGAAATATAAAGTAAAATACAAAGCAAAATGTGAACTAGAAACTAGTTCACATATTCAGCAAAAAGTAAAAACTGACAACATAACAAAAGAAACTGAGGGATCAAATATAATATTAGGCAAGGCCCAAAGGCCAAAAGCCTACAGTATAGCTTTCAGCTCCCCAAAATACTACACATGCACACACACACATATACACACACTCATAGAGCAAGCTATTCATTCATTCATTCAAACAACTAATGAGAAACTACTAACTCCTTAGTATTTTCTACAGAAAATTGCTGTTCCATTCAGAATTGCACTTGGGGCTTCCCTCATAGCTCAGTCAGTAAAGAATCTGCCTGCAATACAGGAGACCCGGGTTCAATTCCTGGGTCAGGAATATTCCCTGGAGAAGGAAGTGGCAACCCACCTCGGCATTCTTGCCTGGAGAATCCCATGGACAGAGGAGCCTGGCAGGCTACAGCCCATGGGATTGCGAGAATCAAACACAACTTAGCGACTAAACCACCACATTCAGAATAAGTCTACTTTTCTTTTAAGAATAAGGGGTATTAAAAAAAAAAAATTCAAACCCTAAGGAATGCCAATACCTGTCAGGAAATGATATTCACCATGATACTCATGCACAAAGTCACAGAGCACCTCTGACACTTGAGTCCAAGACAGCTCCACAGCCAGACGGATGGAATGAGAGTGCCCACACCAGGCTAAAGAGGGTCCCCAGTTTAGAATAGTTTGGGGTGATTCCAGAAAGATAGTGACAGTACAGAATCAGTAAAGTCTTATTAGGAAAACAGAAATTGTGCTAAACAGTTCAAACAGAGAGTATTTACTACAAGGAACCCTTACAGAAAATGATCAAAGGACTGAAGGATCAAAAAGTTTCAAGTGAGGAAAACCAGAGAAGAGAACTACAAAAGCTGCTACAAGCCCTTGGGCTCAAATAACAGAAGGGAGGAGCGGAGATTACCAGAATCCAGAACACGCTGACTGCTAAAATGCTAGGGGCTGCTGCCACCCCTGAAACACCTCCATCTCTGCCTGAACCATCAAAAGCCACTGGGAGCAGTAGTCACCAATGAAACCCAGGAGTCCCTTTGACAACTGGTGATACTACTGTGTGTGCATGCCAAGTCGCCCTTACCAGTAACTGTACCTGAAATCATTTAAACACTTACAAATTATAGAAGTTACACCCATTCTAGCTTTTTTACTCCAGCGACCAAACAGCAATTAACATGCTCACTAATGATTCAAACGTTTTACAATAAGAAATGAATCACTATATTCCTGAAGGCTTATTTTTAGTTGGCCCAGCTATCTATTGCTAAGTATATTATAATTTAATTAATCTAGATTTTATGGTGTTCTCTAACTTTTGGATATCCCATATTTAAGACAAAGCCTAGGCTTCCCAGGTAGTAAAGAATTCCTCAGTAGAAAAGAATTCGCCTGCCAATGCAGGAGATGCTGGTTCAGTCCCCTGGTTTGGGAAGATCCCACTTCCCGGGCAACAATTAGGCTCATGAGCTACAACTATCAAGCCTGCGCTCGAGAGCCCAAGAACCACAACCACTGAAGCCCTGAATGCCCTAGACCTGGTGCTCAGCAAGAGAAGCCACTGCAGTGAGAAGCCTGGGTACCACAACTAGAGAGTAGCCTCCTCTCACTGCAACTAGAGAAAAGTCCACACAGCAACAAGACCCAGTACAGCCAAAAAATAAACAAATCAATAAATAAAATTATAAAACAAAGCCTGGTCTATTAGATATTAACATTGACATCACAATAACTCATAAAATTACCATTATATTCTAGGAAAATATAATCAAATAATAATAGAAATCTTTTATTCTTTAATGTATACAGCAACAAAAAATTCAGTTGATTGAAAAAAAAATCATTTTGTTTGATATATCAGGACATTTTCTAATATATAAAATGTCATCTACCAGGTGTAAATGTAAAATGATGCCCTACTTTCTAAAATTCACATTCACCCATTGTGTAATATATCATGCTTCATGCTGTTTTACATTATGTAAAATAAACAATGAATACAGACTCTGGATTTTAATGCCTGAGGTGTGAAATTAGTTCTCTGCCAAGTGTGTTTTTGATCGTTAGAGATTTAAAACATTCAGAAGTATGTCAGTCTGAGACACATTTCTTCAGTTCACTTACAAGAAATGAAAAGCAATCTAGATATTTAAAAGAAGAGAATGAGACTGTGTAATAGAATGCACTGTGTTATGATTTTGCACACAGTCTTTGGTATTCATTGGATTTTATGCATACTACTCACACAGGCAATAAATAGTTCGCATACTCAGTTTTGCTAATTTTTCCTCTGAGGCTCCTTTACATTGCAGTTACCACAAATCCTCCATTATAACAAGATCATCTTGTTTACAAAAGTATAATCTCAAAAAACATTTGCATCTCTAATGTAATTAAGTACTTGTTCACATGGTAATACATCTCACCTAATCTTCTATTTACAAATCTCCATATCTGCACAATGAATAGAAATATTTTTGTGGTTAATAAAAATCATTGGGGACTTCTGAGCTAAGATGGTGTAATAAAACTGATGCACAGAATTTCCTTTCCCAACATTCAATTCAGTGAAATAAAAATAGCAAAACCCAGGAACAATTCAAGATCAGCAACGAAGCAATCTAATGCCATGAAGCTCAAAAAAGAGCAGCCTAGCAGGGGGAAAAAAAGATGAGGATCTGGAGCAGAGTGGCAGGAATTTTATAGTGAAGGACTTGGTCTTATCCCTCAAAAGCCAAACTGTAAGTTGTCTCTGAATACCTCCAAATCTGGGGAGAATGAACTGAGTGATGTTCTGATGGGGAGTAGCCCCAGACATAGAGAACAGACATGTGGTCGCCAAGGAGAAGGAAAAATGGGGGAGGACTGGACTGAGGGTCCGGAATTAGTAGATGCAAACTGGACAAGAAACAAAATCTTATTGTACAGCACACATGCAGTATGAAAATAATGTAAAAAAGAATGTATATATGTATATAACAATCACTTCGCTGTATAGCAGAAATCAATCCACTATAAGTCAATTATATGCTTCAACAAAAAATAAGATAAAAGGAATACACAGCCATCACTGTAATTTGTTGAATCAAATTACTGCCCCTCACAGAATCGAAAGTGAGTCAACTCTGGTTTTATTTATTTGAATTTTCTCTCTTTCCTTCTTAGTAAATTTGGCTACAGGTTTTTCAGTTTTGGTTATCTTTTCAAAAAACCAATTCTTGGTTTTTTTTATTTTTAATGTTTTTCCACTCTGTTTTATTTCTGCTGACTAGGTTTGTTCTTTTTCTAGTTCCTTGAGGTATACAGTTAAATTGAGATTTTTTTCTTTTTTATTGTAGGTGTTTATTGCTATACACTTTCCTCATTAATGCTTTTGCTGCAGTACATATTTTGGTATGTTATCCTTCCATTTTTATTTGTCTTGAGGGTTTCCCCCCCCCTTTTGATACCTTCTTTGACCCACTGGTTGTTCAAGATTGTGCTGTTTAATTTTCATATATTTGTGAATTTTCCAGTTTTCCTTCTGATATTGATTTCTAAAATGGCCAACAGTTATGTGAAAAGATGCTCAATATTACTATCATCAAGGAAATGCAAATCAAAACCACAATATGTTTTGCATATGTCAGAATGGTTATTATCAAAAACAGACAATGAGTGTTAGCAAGGATGCGGAAGAAATTGAAACCTTTGCACCCTGATGGTGGAAATGCAAACTGGTGCAGCCACTGTAGACAGTAGCGTGGAGATTCAATTCAGAAAACTGAAATTAGAACTACCATTTAATTCAGTAACACCACTTCTAGGTATTCATCCAACAGAATTGAAATCAGGATCTCAAAGAGATATCTATACACTCATGTTCACTGCACTATTCATAACAGCCAAGATGTTGAAAAAAAACTAAATGTTTATCAACAGATGAATGGATAAAGAAAATGTGCTATCTACAAACAATATAATATTCCCAGACTTTAAAAAAGGGGGGAGGTGGCAGAATTCTGCAATTTGTGACAATGCTACCGAAAGCTTGGCCTCTCTGTACATTAGTGCCAAATCAGATCCTGAAGACAACTTTGGGTGAAGTAGAAAAGGACAGCTTTATTGCATTACCAGGAAAAGCATTTCAAAGCAGCCTGGATATAAAGTCATTTCTTCTTCTGGTGACCTTGCTCTTTTCTCCTAAAGACTTAAACTGATTGGATGAGTCCTACCTACATTCTTGAGGGTAATATGCTTTACTCAAAGTCCACTGATTTAAATGTTAATTATGCCTAGAAAAATACCTTCAGGTCAACATCTAGATTTGTGTTTGACAAAACTGCATACCATAGCCTAGCAATGTTAACACATAAAATCAGTTAAGAGAAATAGTGTGAAGGAGAGAGAAAGGAAGAGACAGAGGTCACAAGTTTATGGGAGAAAATTGAGAATCAAAGCAGCGTAATAAAGTTTAATAGCTAAATTAGAAACTAGAAGTAACAGGATATATATAACTAACAATTCAATTATCAGTCTAGAGAAAAAAACCTGATAAAATCATAGCAATAACAGATTTTAAAATGTAAACATATTAAAAAGATAAAAGTAAAGCAAATAATATGAAGAAGAAATAAGGATGATTCAAAATAAAGTTAACTGATGTCCTTTAAGTCGAAGGCTTAATAAATAAATTTCCATGGGAAAAAAAGGAAGTAATCTTCAAATCAAAAAAGCATATCAGATTTCAGGAAAATCCTAGTTAAGTTACTGAACTTCAGTCAGGCTGGCCTTGGATTTCAACACAATATTTTATGCCATAAGCACAAGAACAATGCGTATAGAATTCTATTACAGCATGTAGCCATGATATTAGTCAAGTATAAAATCAACAGTCTGTCATTCAAAACACAAAAGAATCTAGGGACCACAAAACTCATGAGCCTTTCTTCAGAAACTGCTTTGTAAAATATATCAAAATGTAAAGCTACTTTTATAGAATGAATGAAAATAACAAACTCAGGAATGGTAAAACAATGTAAAAACAAGTGATGAGTTGTGTCTCCATTTAAGTAGAATATAAACAAAAGCATATAGATTGTGCTTATAGAATAGAATGTAAATGCCAGAAACCTGGACAGTATGAAAATAATAATGTTACTGACATATACCAGTAGATTAAAGAAAAATATAAAAGAAAACATGAGAGTACTAATTCCTCATCATCAAAAAGAAATCAATCAACACCCTCTTAAATTGAAGATGTGGTTTTAAAAAGGCTCCAAATTCTTAATGATTTTCATAATCTTTTTATTTAATCTTAAAAGGATCCTTTAAGAAATAATGACTCAAAACATTTGAGTTTTAGCAACTTTTTTTTCTTTAGAAATGGTTTATTTTCTGTTAACCAAATTTCCATTTTAAGAGTGTGAGGAAGAACAGCTTAAGACCACTCAGTGGTCGTTCCTACCCATTCAGTGGCCTACGCAGTGGGGACTGCAGAGCAGTCTTCAGGGGAAGGCTGAGTACTCCAGTCTTCAGTGGGGAACTGTTGAACAGGCAGAGAAGGCATCTGCACTCCTTTGGACCAGCCTCAACCTCAGGTTGAGTTAGCAGTGAACTCTGGAGCTGGAGCAGTCCATTCCCCCTGAAGTTCCTCCTTGGTTAAAGCCTTCTCAGCTGCAGCCTGCTCTTCCATTTCAGTCTCTTCAGGATCTGGAGTGGAGATCAGGCATGACCTCCCATGAGTGTTCTTGGAAGATAGTGCCATGCACAAACAGAACTTCTCGGCCAAGCATCCACCACATCAGACCTACTGAGTGAGTTTCCTTTTTAGGATCTACAGCAGGATACATCAACTAAGTCTTAAAATAATACTTTTGCAGCAAGTATTACTATCAAACTCCACTCATTTGGCCAGAAACCCTTGTGGAGTTTTCAAAAAACTTGCCCCTTGTAGAGCACACTGCCTATACTTGTGAGTTCATCAGCCAGTGGCCTCAACTCCAAATGTTAACAATGTGCAATTAGCAACTTCTTTCACTCCACCTTATTTTCATTTGCTACCTCTTGTTGTCGTTCAGTCACAAAGTTGTGTCGAACTCCTTGCCAACCCATGGATTGCAGCATGCGAGGCTTACCTATCCTTCACCATCTCCTGGAGTTTGCTCAAATTCATGTCCATCAAATCAGTGATGCCAACCAACCATCTCATCTCTGTCATCCTCTTGACCTCCTGCCTTCAATCTTTCCCAGAATTGGAGTCTTTTCCAATGAGTCAGCTCTTTGCATCAGGTGGCCAAAGTATTGGAGCTTCAGCATCAGTCCTTCTCAGTTGCTACCTCTAAATTCAAATAGAACTTAATACATTTCATTCTTAAGGTATCACTTACAGCATGATCCTGTTTCATGAAAAATACTTTTCAAAGCCTTCTTTCTAGCCTCTATTTACATACATACATAGAAAATTATGGAATAATGTTCACTTAATATTGTTGGGGGTAGTAAGACTGGAGATAATAATTATCACTTTCTTTTCTGCAGTTTTTTGAATTCTTAAATCGTTCATTATACAAATAATGAAGAAATTTTTCTATGAAAAGAAGTTTTGGTATCAAATGACAAGAATGAGTTCCATAGACATAATGTCTTCTAGATATATATGAAAGTTATAATACACTGACATAAGTATTAGCATTTCAAAGGCATGTGTATCTCATTTCCAGAATTAGATAATTTTTTTGCAGAGAAAAGCAAAAGTTCATAGCTGCTAATGATGCCTACCAAATCACTAAGCACTTAAAAATTACATGTTTATAATTCCATGCATGGCATGCATGCATGCTCAGTTGGGTCTGCCTCTTTGTGACCCTGTGAACTGTAGCCCACCAGGCTCCTCTGTCCATGGAATTTTCCAGGCAAGAATACTGGAGTGGGTTGCCATTTTCTTCTCCAGGGGATCTTCCAGACCCACAGATCCAAACCCTGTCTCCTGTATCTCCTGCATTGGCAAGTGTATCCTTTATCACTGAGTCTCTTGGGAAATCCTTATAAATATACATTTGTACACAGAAATAAATTTTAAGGTTTTTTTTTCTTTTTTCTTTTTTTGCATTTTGAACCATCATTCTGTTAGCAATCAAAAATAGTCTAGTATTCAAATATATGCCTGTTGTTTTTTTAAACCCATGTAAAACTTTTAAAACATAAAACAGAATAATCTTATATCATGATATCTTTGAAGGAAGAAAATTAAAAGATACTTACATTTGCATCTATAAAGAACCTCTGGAAGAATACAGAATAACAGAGTTAGTAGTATATTACCTTAAATTTGCTAATCAGACATACTTCCATTTTCCCTCCCTATTCTGTCAAGATTTTTAAAAAAATATCTAAAGTGATCAAAACAATTTTTTTCAACAATGCTTATTACTCAGACCTACATGAATCTAAGTGGCAGCTGCAGTAAAGCAAAATTCTCTGATCATTCCTCCTAACCTTGTTGGTTCCCTTGCTAGTAAAAAAGGTGTGAAAAGGGATTAAATTCTCATTTACCCAAGAACCCTCTCCAGTGATGTTCAACTCAAGGTGTCTGGACTACAGCTGCTGACAACTGCCATAAGAGGGGGGAAGATGCACATGAAAAGAAGGATAGAAAATTATGTACAAGCGAAGTATACATATAAATACTTCCTTTTCAAGCTGAAAGGGAAGACATAGAAATGCACATTAAGAAATAAATATTTAAATAAAATAATTGATTAATTATGTCCTGCTAACTCCTTATTTGACTTCAAGAAGGAGGATATATGATAAATATATACCATAGTAATCTGGCAACTTTTTAAATTAGCTTGAAAGTGGGGACAGTAGGAGGGGAGAAGCAAATATTCTTTACATTTCCTCTACTTTGGACTTAGAGCCTCATTTTACAAACCAGGGCTCCAAAGTTCAGACTTGGAAAACAGGATGAAAAGATAGCAGCTACCTAGGCCAGATCTTTTCCCATGTACTCACTCAATGTGTTACATTTAACAAAACTAATGTATCTTGAACAGGAATGACAGTCAAGCCACAATAAAAGCAGCTTTGTCTTCAGTCTGAATATTCTTTAAAGGAGAGCAGAATTTTTTTTAACTAATTTACTAAGTGGTGGCACAGTGAGTCATTTAGGTAAAGCTGGGTCTATTCTCAGAAACTGGGGGTACCTCAGCAAGCCCATTAGTGAAATGACTGCAGAGATATATTGCTGGAAAAATTGATTTGGGTCACTAAGAAGGTCAAGTTGGACATAACAGTATTTCGTGATCCTATTAGTCAGTTAAAGATAAACTAGCACTTTAATAAAATTGAATTAAATTTATTATTGTTAAGTCCAAGTCTTAATAACCATAGCCAAAATGCCAGTTGAGCCACAAAAAATTATCCTAAGTGTTTAAAAACCTCAAAACACTCTTCTGTAAACTAAGTGAAATTCTTTTCGTGTTTGTACCCAAGTGTCAGTGTCAATGTATTTATGGGTATGTCTGCATGTATATATGGAGTTAGAGTTTGAAAAATGATATATGGCTTTGTGAAGATAACATATGTATGATTTATAAAAATATACGTAGTCTGAAAAAATATTTATAAAAATGTATGTATAGTCTGAACTGAAATATGATTTTCTCATTCTTCAATATAACTGAGTTCCTTTCTTTATGTTTTATAATTAGGCTTATTTCTTATCCCTACAAACAGAAAAATTTACTATACTACAGTTTAGTTTTCCATTGTTGTTTAATTAAAGGTACGCAATAAAAAACCCTTCGGGAGGGATTTCCTTGGTGGTCCAGTGGTTAAGAATCTGCCTGCCGATGGGATATGGGTTCGATCCCTGGTCTGGGAAGCTCCCACCTGCTTGGAGCCCCTAAGCCTGCGCAGCACAGCCACTGAGCCATCCTCTAGACCAAGGAGCCACAGCTATGCAGCCCTATCCGCGTGCGGCAGCTACTGGAGCCCCCGAAGGAGCCCCGCGAAGGAGCCCCCCGAAGGAGCCCCGTGCCGCACAACACAAGAAGCCACTGCAACGAGAAGCCCCTGCGTCACAACCAGAGTAGCCCCCACTCGCCACACTAGAGGAAACCGGCACGCAGCCATGAAGACCCCGCACAGCCAACACTGAGTTATTACATAATTAAATGTTAACTGTCCTTCGGGAAAAATAAATTCTAATCCGTTCTTTTACCTAGTAACTGATTCACATTTGTATCCTTTAGCTTAGCTGGTGAAGAATCTGCCTGCAATGCAGGAGACCCTGGTTTGATTCCTGGGTCGGGGAGTTCCCCTGGCGAAGGAATAGGCTACCCATTCCAGTATTCCTGGGCTTCCCTGGTGGCTCAGATAGTAAGCAATCTGCTTGCAATAGGGCAGACCTGGGTTCGATCGCTGGGCTGGGAAGATCCCCTGGAGGAGGGCAAGGCAATCCACTCCAGTATTCTTGCCTGGACAATCCCCATGGACAGAGGAGCCTGGCAGGCTATACAATTCATGGGGTCACAAAGAGTTGGACACAACTGCGTGACTAAACACAGCATATAGGTAACTTCAGAAATTGCTCATCTATAGTGCATTTAATACAAAGCAGATAAAACAAGGGTTACAGATGTTATTACAATGTGGCATTTTGTTTCATGTTTCATATTGTTTGACTTCTTTTTTCATAATACCTGTTTAGCAGTTATTAGATACTAATTATAAATTTAAAGAACTCCCAATCATCCAAACAGACATGTAGACACTGATTTGTATTAAAATAGAAATTGTGCACTTTAAGCTTTAATCATATAAATGTATAAATGTGAATGCTAATCTATTAATGTTCAAATTTTATAGATTAATATGCTCCTAATGTTGCAACTCATGGGTGTTTTGAAAGCTAACGAAATTGAAAACACCACTCCTGCCAATGCAAGGATGCTTTTGCTATTGCTGTTAAACCAGAGTCTTGTTTCTCAATATATATAACACAACAATTTGAAAGACTTAAAATTCTATAAAAATGTAGATTAGTAACACATAAATGACCTTCTAAATCTCTTTTTAAGCCGTACTCAATTGTTTATGAGAAACTGGTAGTCAAGATATGGAAAAATGGAATAACCCCACTCTAACATGTTGGT